>NW_028281789.1:5000-162231 GCF_059751285.1 Brachycentrus maculatus
ACCTGGGAGGGGTCTCAGATTAATATAAGTGATTTTTTTCACTCCAATATTTATTCAATATTACCCTGGACTGGTACCTAAAAAAAATGATAATCTTCTTTGTTTTATGTGTTAACGATCAAGATAACACTGCGTTTATAAAATGCACCAACGGATACGGATAAGGGTTTGAAGATCTTGCGGTACAGAGTGATTGAGCTTTTTTTCAAAAACATTTTTTTTTAACATTTAACAATTAGGAATAAAATTTTCATTCATATTTTTCCGGTTACAAAAAAATATGGAGTATTATTTTTTGATATCTCATCAAAGATGAAGAAGAATATGGAAGTCTGGGCATTTACGGGGTGACGACCATCATAGGCTGGTTTAAGTGATCACTTTACACACTTGTAACATTCACCAATTCTACCTATTATTGACAACCACACTACTCAAATTCTTGAAAGCTCTATATATGTGAACCAATTTTGAAACATTGTTATTGAATAACTAGAACTTCACTAGACACATCTATTGGTGAGATGAAAAGAAGCTTTTTATTGAGCCGAAACTATTTTATTAGTATGTGAGGTCTGAATCCTGGATTATAATCACACACATGAGAAACGCCAGAAAATACCATTTTCATTTATTTTATTTCAAGCTTATAATTTGACCAGATAATTTATTCACAACATTTTGAGATTTGAGATATTGTTAACAAGTATTTAGACACACTCAAAATGTTGTGATATGGAGTAAGCAGCTCTTACAATACTTAAGTTATCAAATTAAAAGTCATACACGGGGGATCGGAATTCCCCAGTTACTTCCGGTTAGGTAAACTAAAGCCAAACTTTAGCCAATTGGAATTTACTAAAATAGTTTTGAGGGCGGTTTTAAATTCGGTTTCCGCCGACCTCCAACTTGGAAAGTGTGGTATTTTAGCGTTGTAATATAAGCGTCGCGACTCTGGCGTCGGAAACAGAGACGCCACCGATACCTATTTCTGTACTACCTTTGACAATTTACTAATTGTGCCTAAAATAGGTGTTTTAATAAAAAGAAGTGATTTTTTTTAAATTAACTAACTAACTAACCATCACGCCGCTTCCCCGCAGGGGTAGACAGAGATAATCGAACGCCAAACCACTCGGTCTTTGCAAACATTCTTTGCCTCTTCTACATTCATGCATCTCGTCATACATACCCGACGATTATTACGACTCCTGACCCGGCCGCTTTCAAGTATTTGACAAACCTGATTGTGCCAAGTTTTCCTCGGTCGTCCTCTGCTTCTTTTCCCAACTACATTCGCCTCATAAATTTGTTTAACCGTTCTTTCTTCACTCATACGCTCTACATGTCCAAACCATCTCAACACACCTTTCTTAATTTTATCGATAATGCTTATCTCAGCCTTACATTCTTTCCTTATTTCATTATTCGAACATCTATCAAACATCGTTTTGCCACACATTCGTCTGAGCGATCGCATTTCGACTGCATTCAGTCTGCTTTCATCCTTCTTTTGCCAACTCCATGCTTCGCTTCCATACATAAGGGTTGGAACCAGAACTCCATTGTGTATTGCCAGTTAAGCTTCCGCTGATAGATTTTTATTTGCTAAAACTGATTTTAGTGCACCATTCACTCTGTTCCCAGCATTCATTTTCATTGCATTTCATTTTTAAATTAAACACTTGAATATACCACTTTAACGAGTTTTATTTATATAAACGACTAGTTTCGAAAATTTCGAAACCGGTAGACATTATAATTAAGTTATAATAAAATATTCATAGTGATTTTTAAAACAAAGTATCCCATCCTTGTTTCATGTCTCTTCTTATATATAGACGTCTCTTATGCATAGTTGTTAAGAACTGTAATTGGTACTCATGATTTTATTTTTTGTATTCTGACTTATCATATATCGTAACTGTTTTTCTTCCTTCCAATAAAATTAAAAAAAAAAATTAAGTAACATTTTAATTATAAAATGAAAAATCACAAAGTCAGTGCTTCAAATGTAAATTATATGTATAAAATCATTCATCAATTCAGCAGTCACTTTGTGGTCACAATATCTATCCATTTTTAATATAAGTTTTACTTGGTGAATATCACTATAATACTGCTATTTACCAAGTGAAACTTATACTATTTATTGATTCGGCATTAACTTCGTGGAATGAAATGCTGTCGCTTTGTGGTCACAATATCTATCCATTTTTAATATAAGTTTTACTCGGTGAATATCACTATAATACTGCTATTTACCAAGTGAAACTTATACTATTAATTGATTCGGCATTAACTTCGTGGAATGAAATGCTGTCGCTTTGTGGTCACAATATCTATCCATTTTTAATATAAGTTTTACTCGGTGAATATCACTATAATACTGCTATTTACCAAGTGAAACTTATACTATTAATTGATTCGGCATTAACTTCGTGGAATGAAATGCTGTCGCTTTGTGGTCACAATATCTATCCATTTTTAATATAAGTTTTACTCGGTGAATATCACTATAATACTGCTATTTACCAAGTGAAACTTATACTATTAATTGATTCGGCATTAACTTCGTGGAATGAAATGCTGTCGCTTTGTGGTCACAATATCTATCCATTTTTAATATAAGTTTTACTCGGTGAATATCACTATAATACTGCTATTTACCAAGTGAAACTTATACTATTAATTGATTCGGCATTAACTTCGTGGAATGAAATGCTGTCGCTTTGTGGTCACAATATCTATCCATTTTTAATATAAGTTTTACTCGGTGAATATCACTATAATACTGCTATTTACCAAGTGAAACTTATACTATTTATTGATTCGGCATTAACTTCGTGGAATGAAATGCTGTCGCTTTGTGGTCACAATATCTATCCATTTTTAATATAAGTTTTACTCGGTGAATATCACTATAATACTGCTATTTACCAAGTGAAACTTATACTATTTATTGATTCGGCATTAACTTCGTGGAATGAAATGCTGTCGCTTTGTGGTCACAATATCTATCCATTTTTAATATAAGTTTTACTCGGTGAATATCACTATAATACTGCTATTTACCAAGTGAAACTTATACTATTTATTGATTCGGCATTAACTTCGTGGAATGAAATGCTGTCGCTTTGTGGTCACAATATCTATCCATTTTTAATATAAGTTTTACTCGGTGAATATCACTATAATACTGCTATTTACCAAGTGAAACTTATACTATTTATTGATTCGGCATTAACTTTGTGGAATGAAATGCTGATTTTTTTTATTTAAACACTTAAATATACCACTAAAATGAGTTTTATTTATTTATACGACTAGTTTCGAAAACTTACAGATGTTTTCATCTTCTGGTAAAAATTAAAACTAACGAACAAAAAATATATTTAGGGGTATGTATATATATAGGTTAATAAATTGAGGGAAGGGGGGGGGTTAAGGAACAATTTTTTTTTGTAAAAGGAAACATTGATATTTATGGTGACGTATTTTGAAACAGCATATTATTAATTAACGTTTTATCTGTATTTAAATTTTATGTAATTTAGATGAAACCATCTGTAAGTTTTCGAAACTAGTCGTTTATATAAATAAAACTCAAAGTGGTATATTCGAGTGTTTAATTTTTAAAAAAATCATCATATCATTCCACAAAGTTAATGCCGAATCAATAAATAATATAAGAAAAGTGTAGTGAGATTGAAAAAAAGAATTATTTTTGTTTGTGTTTGAGTTTGTTAATATTAATAAATATTTTATTTTTATTAAATTTTAATTTTACAGCTGTCCGCCTCCATAATGAAATGGTCAGCACGCTCGGCTACCGTACTGGAGGTCTCAGGCTCGATTCCCAGGAGGGGGGGGTCAAATAAATAAAAGAGATTTTTCACTTTTGTTTTTATATGACGCAGTGCCCTATATGCATCATTGGGTGCGAATAAGGGTAAAAAGTTTTTAAATTTTATTTTATATATACTACTTTTCTTAAAATATATTATAACACATGTTTCCATGCTTTGCACATCATTTTCAAACACCTTTCATTCGGTGTTTGAACACCCTAAAGAAAATGATGGGGAATGCAAAGAAAAATTTGTCATAAAAGATTTTAAGTAATACTGGTATTTAACAAGTAAAAATGAAAAGTGACTGCCAAATCAGTTACATTTTTAGAAATAATGGTATTTACCGAGTGAAACCTAATAGCACTTGGTAATTCAAATGAAACGTCAAACGGCGTAATCTCGAATATCAAAAAAGTGTCATTATCGATTTCTCTTTTTATCGTTACAGCTTTCATAACGTAACTTCAATCATATCGTTTTAAGCTTTTAAATCCTTAGATGAGAATCTCTCGAGTGTTGCTACTAAGAAGAGGTTTTTAATAGACTCTATAAAACAGAGACTTGGCGTTTGTTCCCAGAAAATCGAATGCCTAGTATTGAATATCAAATGATATCTTACCAATGTGTTTTTTTAAAAAGCTTTTACATTTTTCAATCGGAATCTATTGATATTTAAAGATAGGTATTAAACATTTTTGTTTAAAAAAGTGTTTAAATGGCTAATGTACTACAAAAATTTCCTTCTTATTCATTGTTCACTTTGTACAAAACACCTTTTTTTTAATCACTTATTCGTGACAACCGGTTTCGGAAGAATCATTCCATCATTAGGTCGAATGTAGATTTAAATGTACCGTGTGACATTTATACAAAAATTAAATTTGAAAAAGAGAATGAAAGTGAACGATGAATGATAAGGAGAGTGTTATATTACCATACCACAAAGTTTTCAATGCTTTTGATACACGAACTGCATTATGTATCTCAAATATTAACAATAAAAATAAAACACTAGTCAGAGTTGAATTTAAATTTGAAGCACTAACTTTATTTTCTATTAGATGATTAGCATTGCTAATCACCTAATAGAATATAATCACTCATTTGATAAAAATAAAGGTCTACATATATTACACACATGCAACAGATGATTTAAACTAGATGACTTAGAAATACTAGAAATTTAAAAGGCAATTAATAATATGTAATTTACAACTAATAAATACACAAGAAAACGATTTTTCTAAAAGTCCATCATTCGATATATTTCCAATCACTAACATCCCTGATCCCTGTTGACTGTGACTGCTTATCAACAAAAAAAATAAAGCCTCTTAAGATCCACTGAAGCTCTTTTGCCTAATCGTCAAAATATTGACAAAAAATTTAAGTAGATAGTGTTTTAGTATTAATCAGCGTTGATAACGAAGCGGTTAGCTTTGAAACCGGTAGCCATTATAATCAAGTTAAAATTAAATATTTATAGTGATTTTTATTATACTTATAAGAGTGGTCAGCTGTCTAGTTCACAAACGTGAAATATGATTGACGTACGATGCCATTTGCAAAAATTATAACATCTTCAGATAGGATGATTAATTTTGCGCCATCTTGTACATCAAATCATTTTCATTTTTATACTTATATAAAAGTAACATATATGTTATTTGAATTTAAATACAAACACTAACTTTTTGTATCTCAATAAATTCACATCATCTTAACACCTAAAGCGCGATGGCCTCAAACAAAACGCGCCCAGCGGTGGTGGGTCTGATCTGACCCAGTACAGTACATCGCCTTTTAGGCGTTTTTCGTCGGGTTTTTATATTTTATATATTATTCAAAATAGCCTACATAGCAATAGGATAATGTGTCATAAGTTTTGTATGAGAATTTTCAAGTTTTTGATAGTTTTGAAATTAAATTATCCAAGCGCATAATTTTACATCCAAACGCGACAGCGCGCTGTGGCTCACTACCACAGACTAACTAATTTATATACTCGCTACTACCGCGGAGCATGTCACACGCGCATGTAGCATGGTTGGCAATAAAGCAGTGATTGTAAACATTTTTATTTTTACTGAATTCAAATAATTTGTGTTTTTAATTTTATAACTATATTTTAAGTCAACATCATAACAGATAGAATTATTAACAAAATGCAACTAAGTAATTATCTTCAAATATAAAACGTGGCAGTTAGCTCCAAAAACCACAAAATGATTCTAGGATTTTGAGTTAATATTTCAAGATAAATTTTTGTCCATAATGCAATTAAAATTCATTTTAAATACAGTGAAAATATTTAAATTTTCATTGAAAAATATATACGGAATTGCCCAAAATGGTGTAAATATTCATTTAAAGTTCGCCATTTCTTACATAAACATTTTGCGGGTTTTAGAAATTATGAATACAATTTTGTACGAAACCAAATAAAACTAATTATTATAAAAATTTTATATACAAGTTCGTTAGACATAATAGGTATGATATTTAATTTTATTATTGACCAATAAATTATTACCCAAAAATAAGAGGACAATCGGTACTTTTCTTGTTGAAATTGATGTTTTTATCACTTACTGACATTTCTTATAAAACCACGTTTTCCGTTGCACTTTCAAATTCTGAATCTAAGGTTTTTGAATTCTAAATCACTGTCATCTGCACTATTCTCTCACTTTTCTTTCACTTTTAGAACTGTCCAAAAGTCGTTCAATCTCGTCATGAGATAATTATTTTTTTCCTGCCATTGTGGTAAAGTGTCGAAAAGATTTAAAAAAAATAAAACTAGAAATCGTTCAAATATAAAACAGTTTATTGTGAAGGTCTGCGTTTTGTAATATTAATATTTTTTAAATGTAGATTTACCTTATAGTCTATATATATGATATTTAATCCGTCATACAAGTAAACAAATAAATCAGTTAAAAACAAATATAAAAAAAACAATAAACGGAAACAATCGCCAAAGATTGACAATGTATGCTTTTGTTTTTGGGATTTCAAAATCACGGCAGACGGCACACTAACACATTGATAGCGAACAACTGACCTTACTCAATATGATTTTTGATATTTTATTTGTTCTTTTTTTTAAATAACTCATTTGAATCTGGTCCAATAATTTTCGTTTGTATCTCAATTTGTAGGTAATTTTTTGAAGAACGATTACACTCAAGGAAAACGACGTAAACAAATTACCTATTACGTAATCAATAATTTTCCGCGATGGTGGGTCTGACCAGACCCACCATCGCAGAGGAGGTGTTAAATAAACTTTTCAGTTTTTCTGCGAAATGAGAAAAACAGTGAATGAAGACATATGAACGCTCTTTTCTCTATTTCGAGACTTCCACATTATTGTAATGAATGTACTTTTTATTGGTAGAGGAAGATGTAGTACTTCGAGTACGTTTTTTCTTAGACATTTTTCGATAATTTCTCATTTAAAAATTCGTTTACTTCATAAAATACTATGAAAAATTCAAATATAATTACTAAATAAGAAAAAAACTATCTAATAAACTAATCATCACTAATCATCAGAGAGTATAGAACGCCACACCACTCTGTCTTTGCAAACATTCTTCGCCTCTTCCACGTTCATGCATCCCCTCATACATATCCGCCGATTGTTTCGACTCCTAACCTGACCGCTCTCCGCATTCCGCATAATTTTCAAACACCAGATACGGTGTTTGAAAATGATGCGGAATGCATTGAACCACATGTCACAGTAGATTTGAAGTAAAAGTGGTCAAAGTAAAACAATAGTGGTACTAATTAAAACAATAATTAAAAAAAATACAACTTAGTAGACTCAAATAATCTGTGTTTGATTTAACAATTAATACATAAATTAAAATAGAATTCTACAAATTAAATGCCAAATCAATAAATAAGTATATGTTTACTTATTTTATAACATAATTTTTTACCTTAAATCAACGTAAAAAGGACCAAAGGTCAAAGTGTTAAAATTATCCCAAGGTGTAGCACCTTCCCCTGGTATCATATTCGCAGGATTATTACGCAGGATTATTCGGTGCGTTATTACCATGAAAGCTCACCACTGGCAGAATTAATGAATCGGAAATATGAGAATAGATCGCCTTCTCTCTTTCCCTTTCGGAAACTTGGATACAGGCAACAGTTGCCCCATATTATTAATTTTAATATTTTTTATTTAAACTTCATGTACCGAAAATAAAAATGTCGAAAATGTAAAAATAACTGTAAATATCTATTATATTCTTACCAGTGCCATTTATTATAACCTAAAATAATAATTTATACCTACCCACATACAGATTTTGCCTTCGTTGGATCTTATTTCGTATTAATGTTATTTTTTTGTTATTTTTATTATAATATATTGTAAAATATTTTTTTTCTTGAATGTTTTTGCCGATACTTTGTGGCACATTTTAATTTTGAAAATGGCATTGAAATACTACATTCTAATAAAAAAAGTAAACTCAATGCATAATTTAGAGATTTTGGAAATTAAAAAAGCGATAAAACCAAATTTTTTAATTTTAAATAATCAATTTAATTTATGTAACAGTCCTATTTTTGATATTTTTCCCATTTCTGTTTCTAGAAAGAAAAAATCCGCACAGTAGGTTTTTTTGTGTGTGTGTGTGTGTTCCACTTTACGTATGCGTGCGCGGCTTCATACTGTTTGTTTGGGTGATTCCATTGGTTGTTATTTGGAGTTGCTACGCAATGCACAATAACATTTAGGATTTAGTTTTCGGTAAGGGAATGTAATTAATTATGAGTTTTATAAATGTTTTTAATGTTTTAGAATTTAATAAACCCTGATAATGACAAGGTTATTGTCGAAACCGGTAGGTTAAAGTGTACTTATAATAAAAAAGTGGTTAGAACAAAGTTGTCATGTTTTATAAAAAATATAAAATATTTTAAAATAAACAAAAAACTTCTAATATATGTAATCCAGACTTTTTAACAAGCATTTGGACACACTTAAAATGTTTTAATTAATCATTCGACTACCCCAAGTCCTCCTTGACCGTCCTCGCTCTACGCTCTCGTTCTACAAGATTTACGACTAGGACCGATAGTACCTGAGAGATACGACGGTACTGGTAAGGCGTGTCGATCTATCTTGTATTTTACAGAGAGCGTCTTGAATTTAATCAGGGTCCCGGAGAGGTATTTTTCCCCAAAGGACCCAGATCTGGCAACACAAAGAAACAGTGTTGCCAGATAACCTGTAATTAAACAGACCTAATTAGAATTTAAAATATTCATCAGGACGATGCGACGAGCATCCTTTGATCTCGACAGTTTCAAGGAACCTGTATTTGAATATCGACTTTGTGAAATAATACACCAACTTGCAAGATACCATCTTTTCTGCTAAATATACACTATTTTCCGCATAGGGAATGCAAAAACAATTATTATTCATTTTTTATTTATTTCTACTTGGTAAATACCACTTTTCCTTGATATCTATTCTGACACATCGCTCACTCCTTTCAACAACGTCATATATCAAAAATCTTGATATTTCAGGAGATCGTTTTTAAAGTTTAAGAATATAATAAAATGTATTAAAAATATATATCAAGCCACTTATTAAACTTTTTATTGTGAAACATATCTTTTTAGGTAAAACCTGAAGGTTTTTCTCCATTTGAAAAATATTTACTATATTTAAGAAAATATATAATTAAACAATATCTTTTCTTCAAAATAGAAAAACTACACTTTCTGCCCTGTAGCGGGTAAATATTATGTTAAAAATATGCCACTTTTTGCTGGGATATAGTACAATTTCTGGGCATTCCGAAAACATGCACAACTGAAAATTTTCGAAATATGACGTTGTTGAAAGGAGTAAGTGACGTGTTTTAATGAATTTTCAAACACCATATATGATGATTAAATCGCGATAAAATTTAATAATTTGGTAGTTACTTTTTGCACAATATTTTGAGTATGTCCAAATTTTTGTCCACATATCTGTGTTTCTACAGCTAGGAGTTTTTTTTTCATTTTAACATCTCAACATAGATGAGGAGGATAATAGAAGTCTCGGTATTAACAGGGCTAAAGACATGTCAAAGGCTGATTTAAGTGATTACTTTATACAGTGTAATATTCCCATTCTGCACATGGTTGACAACCACACTTCCAAGGTTTTTGGAATATAAGGGATAATCTAGTGTACGCCAATCAGGAACTTCTCAGTATTTGATCAAAGGATTTTTGATGGTGCTGGGAGTAAACCTCGTAAAACTCCTCAGAAGAAGCTAGACTGATGACTGTCGTCAACAGGCCTTCCATTGAACTAGTTCAATCTAGACGTGGGTTAAGCATTATGTATCCTAGCTTTGTTTGTGATACCAATGTTACGATACTTATAATTTGGTCAGTTACTTTATTCACAACATTTTCTGTGTATCCAAATCCTTGTTCATAAATCAGGGTTTCTCCACTTAGGACCACATTATACAAGTGAAACATTTACCATGATTGACAACCACACTACAAAATTTTTAGAACTCGTATTCCAAAATTAAACACCTTAATTAATTTTCATAAACGGTAGGTATATTATTTTGTAAACATTTTTTTCAATCTCATTTTTAAAAATATATATGTTATTTTATAAATAACATATATCGTTGAGTATTTGAGTAGTGTGGTTGTCAATAATGGGTAGAATTGGTGAATGTTACACGTGTGTAAAGTGATCACTTAAACCAGCCTATGACGGTCGTAAGCCCCGTAAATGCCCAGACTTCCATATTCTTCTTCATCTTTGATGAGATGTCAAAAAATAATATGAAAATAACTCCTGTAATTGGAGATAATCCAGATTTTGTGAACAAGTATTTGGACACACTCAAAATGTTGTAAATAAGTTTGTGTTAAAAATATTAATTGTAAAATGATTCGTTTCGACAGCCCTCAAAGTTACATTATGCAAATATCTTAGTTTACTTTGGACCCGTCGATGAAAAAAACACAAAGATGGAAGAAAATATTAAAATATGCACAAGGAACATGATTTCTTACCGCATTTTTCATTTCAAAACACTTCTCCGCGGTTCGAGTGATTGTTTTCCTACTCTCAGATAGAAAAAAGGAACGGTGAAATATGGCGGCGAATCGCGAAAATAAAATCCAGATAGGAATGGGAGGGACGTCACGAGAATTGATTTAATCCTGGATTAATTGAGTTTCTGGATTTCTTAGTTATATAGAAAAATCTAAGTTGCAATAATTCACTTTATTTCAAGGCGTATTGCTCAGACTTCGTAATTAGACTATAATAACGTTTAATTGTGCGATTCTTCTCCAATTAAAAGAACAGAACAGATTGGTGTAGGAAAAAGTGAGTATGAAAAGTAAAATTGGGAAAATATAATAGAGATATTTTTGATATCGGAATAAAGACAAAAAGGTCTGAAGCGGAGGGCTGATCACCTTTCCTTCATGTTTATGATTAAGATAACACTGAGTTTATATGATGCAGTGCCAAATGCACCATTGGGGTGCGGATAAGGGTTTGAATGAACCATTACACTACTTCCCCGCAGGGGTAGGCAGAGAGAATAAATCGCGATACCAATCTTCCTTTGAAACAATCCTCGCCTCTTTTCCAAGTTCACGCAGTTCCTAATAACATACCCTAAGATTACTCCAATTCTTTACCTGACCACATTAAATATTTGAAATATTTTATCATTCCAAGTTTTCGTCGGTCTTCTTCTGTTATATATTTTAATCACTATTTCTTTAAATCGATATCTCCTTTATTGTCCATGTTTTCACAAATAAAAAATAAAGGAAGAGCTTCTACCCCATCTTCATCCTTCAAAGTTCTAAGTGCGTAAAGTTGAAATTTGACTAAGTTTCACAAACGGAGTTTGATAATGATGCTGATTGCATCGAAACATGTGTAATAATAGAGTTATATATAGTAGAGTTATCAAGTTTATTATTATTATTTTATTTGCAACATTTTGAGTGTGTCCAAATACTTGTTCACAAAATCTGTATTATCTCTAATTGCAGGAGTTATTTTCATAATATTTTTTGACATCTCATCAATGATGAAGAAGAATATGGAAGGACTTCCATATTCTTCTTTATCTTTGATGAGATGTCAAAAAATAATATGAAAATAACTCCTGTAATTGGAGATAATCCAGATTTTGTGAACAAGTATTTGGACATACTCAAAATATTGTTAATTAATTATCTGGTCAAATTATAAGCTTAAAAAATAAAAATGAAAATGGTATTTTCTGGTGTTTCTCATATGATCCAGGATTCGGACCTCACATACTAATATAAGAGTTTCTGCTTGGTCAAAAGTTTCTTTACATCTGACCAATAGATGTCTCTAGTGAAGTTTCAGTTATTCAAGAACAAGGTTTCTAAATTGGTTCATATATATATATATAGAACTTCCTAGAATTTGAGTTGTGATGTTGTCAATAAGTTGTGGGTAGAATTGGTGAATGTTACCCGTGTGTAAAGTGATGACTTAAACCAGCCTATGACGGTCGTCAGCCCCGTAAATGCCCAGACTTCCATATTTTTCTTCATGTTTGATGAGATGACAAAAAATAATATTATTTTATGTTTTAACAAGTTTTGAAATTCGTGCTCGTATAATAAACAACCCTTTGTTCCCTGTTGAGATTCAATTGTAATTTCCTTTTAAAAAGAGCATTGTTTTACGACTGAGGTCGGAAAAAATAATTGCGTTGAACCAAGCAGGGCGTGAGAATATTATACTACATAAGGTATTATGCTTGCGCTGGAAGGCTCTGTCGCTAAGTACCGAGTACCTTCACATAATTTAAGGGTCTGTCCAGCGAAGCCTTCACGCCTACTAAGGGGTGGGTAGATCTTTACAGAGACCGCTAAGTGAGAGGGTGGAATTAAATTATTTCAGCGCGAAAATATTTCGGGGAGATCTTCAAAATGTAGAAAGCTTTCTTCGACTGAAAGAGGACATTCGCTCGTTTGATGTTTTAGTTTTATTTACATGGAAAATATTTGGATTGTGTTTTTGGCGTTTTTTAATTTAATTCAAACCTTTTAGCTCACCACTATTTCAACACGTGTTATTATAATAAAGTTATTTATTGACAGCCTTAAGAAAAGTAAAAGAAATGGAGGGATTATATAAGATTTTTTTTTTTTTTTTTTGACATGTCATCAAAGATGAAGAAGAATATGGAAGTCTGGGCATTTACGGGGCTGACGACCGTCATAGGCTGGTTTAAGTGATCACTTTACACACGTGTAACATTCACCAATTCTACCCATTATTGACAACTACACTACTCAAATTCTTGGAAGTTCTATATATATGAACCAATTTAGAAACCTTGTTCTTGAATCACTAGAACTTCCCTAGAGACATCTATTGGTGAGATGTAAAGAAGCTTTTTTATTAAGCAGAAACTCTTATATTAGTATGTGAGATCCGAATTCTGGATTATAATCACACACATGAGAAACGCCAGAAAATACCATTTTAATTTTTATTATTAAGCTTATAATTTGACCAGATAATTTATTTACAACAATAATAATAATGGGTAGAATTGGTGAATGTTACACGTGTGTAAAGTGATCACTTAAACCAGCCTATGACGGTCGTCAGCCCAGACTTCCATATTCTTCTTCATCTTTGATGAGATGTCAAAAAATAATATGAAAATAACTCCTGTAATTGGAGATAATCCAGATTTTGTGAAGAAGTATTTGGACACACTCAAAATGTTGTAAATTATATTATAATGTTAATAAAATTAAATAACTTTGTTTTCATCACTTCTTTATTAAAACAATTTAACCTACCGGCTTCGACAAGAAATTTGTCATCATCTAGGTTTATTTTAATTCTAAAACATTAAAAATATTCAAATACTCTCACCAAAAACTTCCACACACACCGTTAAAATCCTAAATGTTATTTTTATTATTCATTGCATAGCAACCCCAAATAACAACTAATGGAATCACCCAAAAACAGTTTGAAGCCGCGCACGCATACGTAAAGTGGAGAACACACACAAAAACCTACTGTGCAGAAATTTTAGGAACGGAAATTGGAAAAATATCAAAAATAGGACTAAATAAAAATATAAAAATTGGAATAATAAAATTTGATTGATTATTCATGATATTTAAGTTTTATGGCTTTTTTGATTTCCAAAATCTCTAAATTATGCATTGAGTTTACTTTCTTTTTAGAATGTAGTATTTCAATGCCATTTTCAAAATTAAAAGAATGATTGTTAATTAATATATGTTCAGCATTAAATTGAAAGAGTAATTGTTAATTAATATATGTTCAGCATTAAATTGAAAGAATGATTGTTAATTAATATATGTTCAGCATTAAATTGAAAGAGTAATTGTTAATTAATATATGTTCAGCATTAAATTGAAAGAGTAATTGTTAATTAATATATGTTCAGCACTAAATTGAAAGAATGATTGTTAATTAATATATGTTCAGCATTAAATTGAAAGAGTAATTGTTAATTAATATATGTTCAGCATTAAATTGAAAGAGTAATTGTTAATTAATATATGTTCAGCATTAAATTGAAAGAATGATTGTTAATTAATATATGTTCAGCATTAAATTGAAAGAGTAATTGTTAATTAATATATGTTCAGCATTAAATTGAAAGAATGAATGTTAATTAATATATGTTCAGCATTAAATTGAAAGAGTAATTGTTAATTAATATATGTTCAGCATTAAATTGAAAGAATGATTGTTAATTAATATATGTTCAGCATTAAATTGAAAGAGTAATTGTTAATTAATATATGTTCAGCATTAAATTGAAAGAATGATTGTTAATTAATATATGTTCAGCATTAAATTGAAAGAGTAATTGTTAATTAATATATGTTCAGCATTAAATTGAAAGAATGATTGTTAATTAATATATGCTCAGCATTAAATTGAAAGAGTGATTGTTAAATTATATATGTTCAGCATTAAATTGAAAGAGTGATTATAATTTAATATATGTTCAGCATTTAATTAAAAGAGTGATTGTTAATTAATATATGTTCAGTATTAAATTGAAAGAGCGATTGTTAATTAATATATGTTCAGCATTAAATTGAAATAGTGATTGTTAAATTATATATGTTCAGCATTAAATTGAAAGAGTGATTATAATTTAATATATGTTCAGCAAATTCAGAAAAATTATTATAATTGAGGCATCTCATGTGTTCTTTTATTCTTATATTGAAGGTACGCGTTGTTTTACCTATATGAAACAAAGAACAATATTCACACTTTAAAGTTGTTGTGAGGGTGAAAGGTCTTTTTTAACATTATAATAACTGTTACATGTATAAAAAAGTTGTAAAATATTTGTCACGATAAAATTATTTTTATTATTCCTTATTTTTGTATTCAATTTGTATCGCAACATAGATGAAATAGAATATGAAAATTCAGGTATTTTAAAAAAGCTTACTTTTTAATAGATTTATATTATCCACTGACACTTCGTGATGGAATTGCATTTTAATATATTATTAGATTAAAACCAATATTTTTAGCTTTTCCACTTTATTTTTATGTGACCAGCGACCGGGTTTCGTCGTTACCGACATCATCAGACCAGTCTGATGATGTCGGTAACGACGAAACCCGGTCGCTGGTCAAATAAAAATAAAGTGGAAAAGCTAAAAATATTGGTTTTAATCTAATAAAATATTAAAAAAGCTTACATTTAGTCATAGGGTGTTTCAGTGATAACTTAACACATGTATTACTTTCACATTTCAGCACATGATCAACAACCATATTACATTTTTTTTAAATTCATACATACATAAATAAACCTCCCAACGCTTTAAAATATAAAACGTGGTTTGCCACCAAAGAATTTATTAACTACAAATGAAATTTATAGTTAAAATGTAACTTTGTTTTAAAATCATCATAAATATTTTATTATAACTTAATTTTAATGTCTACCGGTTTTGAAGCTTACCGCTACTTTAACAAGACTGCTTAATTAATCAGTTTTAATAAAATGTTTCCAGTGATTTTAATACAAAGCTACATTTTACAACATTTTGAGTGTTTCCAAAACTTGTTCACAAATCGGAATCCAATCAATCAAATCCAATCAAAGAAGTTATTTTTCAAATTATTTTTTGACATCTCATCAAAGATGAAGAAAAATATAGAAGTCTGGGCATTTACGGGGCTAACGACCATCATAGGCTGATTTAAGTGATCACTTTAATCAGCTTATGATGGTCGTCAGCCCCGTAAATGCCCAGACTTCCATATTCTTCTTCATCTTTGATGAGATGTCAAAAAAAAGTTACATTTTAATTTTAAAATGGAAAAATCACGATGTTAGTGTTTCAAATATAAATCATACAAATGAAATTATTGAAACGAGTTATGGAATGTAAAACTAAAGTGAAATTCATCAAGATGATAATGTTTCAATTAAGGCTCAATCTATTTTTCGTTGTGACCGCAGGATAAATGTTTAATTCTCATCCCCTAATAAAGGGGCGGAACTATCCCTTATCCCTTCCAGGTGACATTCCAGGGAGAAATAACATCTCCTGCTAATTGGACGATAAATACTATTAAATGTACACCATCCACCCTGTACCGAATTTATTTGTTCACGTTTTAAGATCTGGTTTAGGCTTATTGCGAGGCGTTCGTTTAATTCGTTTCACAGCAGACTTTAAATATTTCCTTTAAGTAATTAGTATGAAAAAATAATAAATAAAAGCATTGTTTTTCAGGCAATAGTCAACAGTGATACTAACTAACCATCAAACTGATTCTCTGCAGGGATAAGCAGAGAGAATAGAACGCGATACCACCATGTCTTTCATAACATTTTTTGCCTCTTTAAATTCACCTTTTCATACATATGTAGTTGCCGAATATTCAAACTTATGAAATAATAGCTGAGAAGCGTTTCAAATACTTCATCATGCCAAGCTTACTTTGGTTTTCTTCTGGCCCTATTTTTCTTACTATTTTTCAAAACTTTATGTTTCGCGCATAAAATATTTAGAAATAATAATTTGTACAATATTTAGAGTGTGTCCAAATCTAGCTCCACTGACGAATTATTTAGTAAAATTCACAAATTTTGTTGATATATTTACGTAGATGAAGAAGAATATGGAAGTCTAGGTATTTACAAGGCTTACGACCTATCACGGCCTAGTTCAAATGATCACTTTAAAAATAACTTTTTACACATGTTTTTTTCACCATTCTATCCAAGATTGATAATTACTTTACTAAAATTTTGGAACTCGTATTGCAAAATTTAAAATATAAATCAATTTTCGATGTATTTAATTTTTTATGTAACTTAGTTTCTGATACATTTTCTTCAATCTCATTCAATAAATTACAAGTATCCTTACAAGAATTGAGTTACTGGCGAAACTTTTATTGAAAAATGATCCGTTTTGACACCTCTCGAAAATACTTTATGCAAATATATATTTACGTAGATGAAGAAGAATATAGAAATCTGGAGATTTACAAGGCTTATGATCTGTCCTAAGCCAGTGTAAGAGATCACTTTATTCACGTGTTGTATTCACCATTATGCTCATAATTGATAACCACTGTACTCAAAATTCAGATATTTTGTAATTACACAGTTTAAAAAGTCGGTATGTAAGAACAAAACCCTAGGAGGGGAATCACAGATTTGTGAACAAGTATTTAGACACACCCGAATCGTGTTATATGTAAACTATAAATCTTCTTTGTGATGCTTCTCTTTCAACATGGATGACGTCTTTATCTTTTCAATTAACGCATAAATATAACTTCTGAAATTCTGATGATATCGTTGATGACGTCTATATCTTTTCAATAAACGCATAAATATAACTTCTGAAATTCTGGTGATATCGTTGATTACGTCTATATCTTTTCAATAAACGCATAAATATAACTTCTGAAATTCTGATGATATCGTTGATGACGTCTATATCTTTTCAATAAACGCATAAATATAACTTCTGAAATTCTGGTGATATCGTTGATGACGTATTTATCTTTTCAATAAACGCATAAATATAACTTCTGAAATTCTGGTGATATCGTTGATGACGTATATATCTTTTCAATAAACGCATAAATATAACTTCTGAAATTCTAGTAATATCGTTGATGACGTCTATATCTTTTCAACAAACGCATAAATATAACTTCTGAAATTCTGGTGATATCGTTGATGACGTCTATATCTTTTTAATAAACGCATAAATATAACTGCTGAAATTCTGTTGATTTCGTTGATGACGTCTTTATCTTTTCAATAAACGCATAAATATAACATCTGAAATTCTGGTGATATAGTTGTCAATTATTAACAATTGTAATCAAGTGATAATAGTTTATCGACTAATGATATGTTACCACCCCTGTTAATGACCAGACTTCTGAATTCTTCTTCATCTATGTTGAGATATTTAAAAAAAATCTTAATATAAATAAATAGCTTCGGACTGTAGTCCCGTGGTAAGTGTCCCAGACTCATGAGTCAGAGTTTTTAGGTTCACACACCACAATTTGTCACAGAAATAGTATGAAATCAAAGTATTTTAGTAATTAATAAAATACTAAAATAAATTTTTGTACCAAAAACATGATTTTGATACTTTTTCTATTGAAGTTGATTAGAAAAATAATAAAATGACATGTCCAAAAACACTTCTGATTTATCGGATTTAATTTCAAACTCAAGATGTCGCTGCAGGAGACAGAATTTTCGAAATATGGTTTGAATCTTAGGTGAAATATTTTATGCGTCTCGGATGAAATTTCCTGAAAATTTATGTACTTTGAAATGAAGTTTTTATTAAAGAAAAGTCATTTGGTGGCATAGCCCTTTCAAAGCATGAAAACAATTTTCTTGCTTTGAAATTCGAAATGCATCAGCTTTCAGTTTGGAGATAAATAGAAAGGGGTCTTCTTCAAAGTTTTTTTTTTAAATAATTTTTGCAGTGGCGAACATTTAAAATTAGCTCGATATATTATTATATTTTATATTATAATATTATATTCTATTTTATTTTATTACATTATATATCATATTATATAATATATTATATGCGGTCAAAATGTATTCTCTCAGACAAACGTTGTACGAGATATGTTCGAACGGTGATAAAATAGAAGCAGAGGAAATCTGAAGAAAAAATGGTATAATCAAGCATTTTAAACACTCGTGGTAAGGTCAGGAGTTGGAAAAATCGGCTGATCCATTAGTGTGGGAAGATGCATTGATGTGGAAGAGGCGAAGATTGTTTGAAAAGACAAATTGGTATGGTGTTTTATTTCCTCTGCTTACCCTTGCGAGGAAACAGCGTCATGATTAGTTGCAACATTTTGAGTGTGTCCAAATACTTGTTCCCAAAATCTGGATTATCTCCAATTACAGGAGTTATTTTCATATTATTTTTTGACATCTCATCAGAGATGAAGAAGAATATGGAAGTCTGGGCATTTACGGGGCTGACCAAAAGCTTCTTTACATCTCACCAATAGATGTCTCTAATGAAGTTCTAGTGATTCAAGAAGAAGGTTTCTAAATTGGTTCATATATATATAGAACTTCCAAGAATTTGAGTAGTGTGGTTGTCAATAATGGGTAGAGTTGGTGAATGTAACACGTGTGTAAAGTGATCACTTAAACCAGCCTATGACGGTCGTCAGACCTCCATATTCTTCTGCTTCTTTGATGAGATGTCAAAAAATCATGATTAGTTAGTAAGTTTAAATGTACATCTTTCACAAAACAGTACGTGTACAAAAATGCGTCTTCATTTCATTCCTACTACTCTTTTTTGTCTCTTTTCTTTGGCAAATTAAATTTCATGTTCAATTTAAATTCTTCTTCTTTTTTGTTGATCCCAGGGATCTGTTAGTTTAAGGAATTATTTTCCTATTTAAATTGTGCTTTTTAAATACTACTATCTCTTAAAAGCTACTGTGACACGTGTTTCCATGCATTCCACATCATTTTCATCATATCACAACAGATCAAACACGTAGCACAATACGTTTAAGAAAATAGTTACTAAGTTAATCTAATATTTAAAATGGATAGATTTCACTATGAACTGAATGCCGATGCCGTATCAATTGATGGAATTTTATTTTAATTGAAAAACAATAATTATTACCTTTACTTTCTTTGAATCCCATCAAACATATTCCAATAATTAAAAGATCAATATATAGATATTGATCTGTTCCATGTGTCTGAAGGAGTATTCCGAAGTGGGATTCCTATGCATCTTTAACAAAAGCATTATTTACAACATTTTGAGTGTGTCCAAATAGTTGTTTACAAAATCTGGATTATCTCCAATTACAAGAGTTATTTTCAAATGATTTTTTGACATCTCATCAAAGATGAAGAAGAATATGAAAGTCTGGGCATGTACGGGGCTGATGATATTTTACACACGTGTAACATCCACCAATTCTACCCATTATTCACAACCACACTACTCAAATTCTTGGAGCTCTATATACATGAACCAATTTTGAAACATTGTTCTTTCAAACCAGCCAATGACGGTCGTCAGCCCCGTAAATGCCGAGACTTCCATATTCTTCTTCATCTTTGATGAGATGTCAAAAAATAATATAAAAGTATTATTGCTTAGTTTCGATTTTTTGTTAATGTATACGCTTTAAATTTTTGTTTGTAATTTGAAAATTAGTTATAAATAAATAAATTGAAATCCATTGGTTTATCTAAGAACCTGGAAAGCTAAAGTTATCACCCTGCCTTCATATGATGAACGATCACGTTAACGTAGCATCGACACAGTACGGTGCTTTGCACCCAAATTTGATGCGTTTAGAGACTTTAGAAAAATGTAAATATAATCTGACGTCATTATCAGAAGTTGATTTGGTTTCATGGCACACTTGGCTTCTTGCGTTCCCATGCAACATTCAGAAGTGGGTCAATGGGTACACACGGTGGATGCGATACGTTATCGCATTTCCGATTTCCAGTAAAACCTTCATTTCTGAAATCCGTGTTCGCTTTTCCCCCAATTGCGTTGCACCCCGCATTCCTCTATTCTACGAGCGTTTGACACATTGTGACCTAATATGCCGGGTCACGCAGACTAACAAAGGAACAGTAAAAATATACACACACATGTATATATATATATATATATATATATATATATATATATATATATATATATATATATATATATATATATATATATATATATATATATATATATATATATATATATATATATATATATATATATATATATATATATATATATATATATATATATATATATATATATATATATATATATATATATATATATATATATATATATATATATATATATATATATATATATATATATATATAAATATATAAATATAATATATGTATATTTATATATTTATATATATTATGTAGATCCTTCTACCATGGACAACGTCACCTAGACCATGCATTCGAATCACGTTATTTTTCTGCAGCATCCATGAATTCTTTGGTTTTCTTCTAGATGTCTTTCGAGATGATCCATGGCGATGGCCTGATTCTCATTGTATGAACTACTTTATTATTTTTTTTTTGTTTTTTCAAATATATGTATTTGTTTTGACTAGCGACCGTGTTTCGCCGTTATTGACATTTTAGACTGGAGAAAGGTTAGACAAAATGTCATATGGCCAACAAGGGTTAGAAACCAAAATTTCATATAATATTGTGTGTGCGTGTGTATGACTGTATCGTATAATTAGGAATATACTAGCTTCTACATCTATAGAATTCGACATGTCAGCATATGTAGCAAGAATATGGATGTCTGGGTATTTACAGGGCCTACAATATGACGTAGGCTGGTTTTAATGAGCTTTTTATACACGTGTAACATTCAACATTCTACCCATGATTAACAACCATACTACTCAAATTGCAAAAGTCATATTTAATGCTTCTATTGACACCTTCTTTCACATGTTGGTTCTCGGCACCATCTATGATTGAGTTTTCTTTTTAAAATTTGTAAGAATCGTCACAGCTTTTTCTATTTACCTCAATTTTTTTTCCCCTACATGCTTTTGGACAGGTGACGTCATTCACCCTTAGCTCGCATCTATGGCATTCAAGGATTTTTTTTTGGACGGGAATTTCATTTATTATTTACCTTTCTTATTATATACAAGGTTTATATATCATTTAGTGGATTTTTGTTTCTTCTAGCTAATTAAATATGTTTTTATTTGAATCTGTGTTGGGAACAGGAGAAATAATCTAGTGTGGGTCAAACAGGAACTTCTCAGCAATTTCTGAGATAGGCATTCAAGTATTCAAGGATATTGAGGCATTCAAGGACTTATTGAAATCTTGAAATTTATTATCAGTTTGACACATTGTCCACCTGATACCCCACGCACCATTCTGGGTGTGGATATATGCCAAAGAAGAAAATAATATTGATGATAGTAAAATTCCAAAAAAAAAAATGAAAAATTCCTATATTTTAAAAGATTCTCCATTTAATGAATAACTTTCTTACAAAATTAATATTTTTCTATTAATAAAATATGAAACTCGTCTTGCCAATTTCACCAAATTTATTGAGTTATCTTGAGCCGATAATTTATTTTCTTTCCTAAGTAAAGCAATTACTCCGTAGATATGGCTTCGGCGGAGGCCAATATTATTTTGAGGCGAATGGAATTTTGCCAAAGACGGCTACTTATAATATCACATGGACTATTTCATAATATTATTTACACTTTGTATCTTGCTTTTTGGTGGCGTTAAGGGGCGAAGTGGTTATGCATAATTTTTTTAAACAAAATAACTCACTATATTATTAGATTAAAACCAATATTTTTAGCTTTTCCACTTTATTTTTATTTGACCAGCGACCGGGTTTCGTCGTTACCGACATCATCAGACTGGCGATGTCGGTAACGTCGAAATGATGTCGGTAACGACGAAACCCGGTCGCTGGTCAAATAAAAATAAAGTGGAAAAGCTAAAAATATTGGTTTTAATCTAATAATATATTAAAAATGCAATTCCATCACGAAAAGTCAGTGGATAATATAAATCTATTAAAATAAGTTACTTTATGTTTTAATTTTAAATCAAACACAGATTTCTTCGAGTCTACTAAGTTGTATTTTATTTTCTAAAACACATAAAAAATTTATATTGTGACAATTGTTTCACCTTGTTAGGGCATTATCAAATGAATGTCATTCGAATCGACATTCGTTTGATAATGCCCTAACAAATTGTCGCAACATAATTTTTTATGTGTTTTTGTTAATATAATACAACTTAGTAGACTCAAAAAATCTGTGTTTGATTTGAAACAAATACATTAATTTAAATGAAGTTCTACAAATTAAACGCGAAATAAACAAATAAAATAAGTTACTGTAAACATTTAAATATAAGATTTTTATTCAGTACCATTTCATTAAGAACATATAGCACTCATTTTTATTGTATCGGAATTCAGTCAATTTAAGTTAATTAAAAAATGAACTTATTGAAATCTTGAAATTTATTATTAGTTTGACACATTGTCCACCTGATACCCCATGCACCATTCTGGGTGTAGATATATGCCAAAGAAGAAAATAATATTGATGTTATTAAATTCCGAAAAAAAAAATTAAAAATTCCCTTAAATTAAAAGATTCTTCATTTAATGAATAAGTTTCTAACAAAATTAGAATTAATTCCACAAAGTGACATCCAAATCAAGTTAAAAAGTCAAATTTTACCTGGGAAAATAGATAATTAAGTTGTGGTTTATAAAACATTTTCATTTTCATTTCGAACCCTTATCCGCACCCCGATGGTGCATAGGGCACTGCATCATATAAACGGAGTGTTATCTTAATTTTTGGATCGTTGGATTGGTAAACATACGAAGGAAAGGTGATCAGCCCTCCGCTTCAGGTACCAGTCCAGGGTAATATTAAAGAACACCAGGCCTTAATATAAATAATGAATTCAACGTTTTGGACTCCATTAAAGATACTTCTATCTCTATTCTACAATACCTCTATTCTAAAAAAACAATACCTTACCCTGCAACGCAGGTCAAATGAAGGATAGAGAAAAAGGACTAAGGATTATCCAGAAAGCATCTACCCACATTTACTTTATTTTAATCCCGAGGAGGGGGAAGCATGTGGGCAGGACCTATATATTATCCGAAGCCAGTAAAACAGCCTGGCACTTGGACGACTGTAACCAAGACAAGAGCCTCTCACATGTATTTCCTGGCAGCGGCCCAATAGACAGGCACTGTGTATGTAGAGTGTAAAGTGGCCATTCATCCGACTTGCTATTCTTTCACCGGCTTACTCCACAATACCGAACTACGATTTTTTTTTCATTTTCAATATTATTATGTCGCTCACTCCTTTCAAGAACGTCATAAATCAAAAATCGTCAATTTTCAGTTGTGCGTGTTTTCGGAATGCCCAGAAAATTAACTATATTCCAGCAAAAGCGGAATGTTTTTAACTTAATATTTATTTATTGACTTGGCGTTTAATTTGTAGAACTCCATTTTAATTTATGTATTAATTTATTATTAGATTAAAACCAATATTTTTTAGCTTTTCCACTTTTTTATTTGACCAGCGACCGGGTTTTGTCGTTACCGACATCATCAGGCTGGGTCTGATGATGTCGGTAACGACGAAACCCGGTCGCTGGTCAAATAAAAAAGTGGAAAAGCTAAAAATATTGGTTTTAATCTAATAATAAATTAATAATGCAATTCCATCACGAAGTGTCAGTGGATAATATAAATCTATTTATGTATTAATTTTAAATCAAACACAGATTTTTTGAGTCTACTAAGTTGTATTTTACTAACAAAAAACACATAAAAAATTTATATTGTGACAATTGTTTCGCCTTGTTAGGGCATTATCAAACGAATGCCCTAACAAGGCGAAACAAATTGTCACAATATAATTTTTTTATGTGTTTTTTGTTAATGAAATACAACTTAGTAGACTCAAAAAATCTGTGTTTGATTTAAAATTAATACATAAATTTAAAATTAATACATAAACTTAATATTTACTCGATACAGTGCAGAAATTGTTGTTTTTGCATTTTGAAGAAAAGGTATTGTTTAATTATTTTTTTTATTACGTTAAATATTTTTCAAATAGAGAAAAAACCTTCAGGTTTTACCTAAAAAGATCTGTTTCACAGCAAAAAGTTCAATTAGCGGCTTAGTATTTATTTTGAATATATTTCATTATATTTTTAAACTTTATAAACGTTCTCCTGAAAAATCAAGTTTTTTGATTTATGACGTTCTTGAAAGGTGTGAGCGATATATGGAGCGAATGTATTACAAGAGAATGACTAAGAAAATATATGTGGCGAATGTATGTTTTAATTTTAAAACAAACACAGATTTTTTTAGTCTACTTAGTTGTATTTTATTACACAAATACTCAAATCTTGAAAGTTGTATATATATACTTCAATTAATATATTTTTTCATATGCGTGTCCATGGCGCCAGATATGTTTGAGATTTTTTTTTACATCATGAAGGTCTTCGCTAAAAAAACTTACGTAAGTCAACCATAGATGGTTTCAATAAAATATGGTTATTGCTTTCGCCAGCCAAATGATAAGTCATAAGCCCTAAAATGCTGAAAAACCCATATTTTTTAGTATTAAAAACACCGACGTTTCATCTCAAATTGAAACACCTATAAAATTATAATTCGTTTAAGAAAATGTTACAAAATGAAATATCACAGATAGGTGAAAATTATCTCTGTGAAGCTCCAGTATTTTTAATTTTATTAAATAATTAAAGCTTTGAAAATTAACGCTATATTTTATGATTTTAATCCGATGCCTTTTAACTCTTGATCTTTTTAAGTCCTTTGATCTCAAAAGCGTTATATTAAAAAGGATAGCTAATAAATTAACAAATGTTAATTTAGAATTTTTTTAACATCATGTCAGGCCACTTAATTCAATAACGATACTTTTTACTGAAATTAACCTTAGCGCGCGAAATAAAACACGTTTCGAATGGAAATTGAACACTTTTTTTCAACTTTTCACCCGCTTTCGTGGGTAAAAGTTTAATTTATTTAAATGAGACAAAATTATCCCAACGCCTAATTGATAATGAGTATATTCATCCCTTATTATGTGTGGTATCACGTTTTCACCGAAAACATAAAACAGAAACTTATTTACAAATACATTTCGACGTCTCAACAAAGATGAAGAGAATATGCAAGTGTGGGTATTAACAAAGCTTATGACCTGCTATAGGCTGGTCAAGTGATCACTTTACATTCATTCTATCCATGATATAAGAATTTGAAATGTAAATCTTAACTTACAACATTTTACGTGTGTCCAAATACTTGTTGACAAATCTGGATTACCTCCAATTATAGGAGTTATTTTTCATATTATTTTTTGACATTTCATCAAAGATGAAGAAGAATATGGAAGTCTGGGCATTTACGGAAAGCCGTTCGTTTGTTCAAAATCTTATGCCTCTTAAATTATTCCGCGATAGCTTTGATTTTTTTTGCAACGTTGCATTCGAATACAGGTCGAAGTGTGCTTATGTTAAACAAAAAAATGTTCTAATCGTAATGACAGCGCCATCTGTTGAATCTAATGGCAACAAGCGCAATTTTTAGCTTTGGTCATGGCGAATACCGTGTTTCTTGACATTTACTGTCACTTAGAATTTTTATAATGTTTCATTGAGTTGTTATTATAGACGTTTATTATTGTCGTAGCTAAAATTTAGCTAAGGGCTAAAATTAAACGTTTTATAAAAGTTTTTTTTCTTTTTTTTCATCAGATTGAGACACTGTAATGCGTGGAACAGCTTAGAAATAAAAAATATTTTTATTTTCAATTGATTATAAATCCAAAATACTTTTTTTTTTTTAAATATTGAAATGAGTTTTGTTTTCAAACAGAGATAAATCCACTTTCACTCATCAAATCTGAATCCCGTAATAACACATTGCAATCTGTTTTCATAAAAAGATATTATTACTTCAAAATTATTATTCAAAATTAATTACGGAGAAAATAAATATTTGAATGAATCGAAAACGTGACATCACAAAAATGAAATATTAATTACAAAAATTTATTAAATATTTAAATTCATTATTATCATTTAGTGTGATATAAATTTAAAATATGTAAACAGTTGAATATATTTTTAAATATATTAATGAATACACATATCGCTCACTCATTTCGTCAAAATCGTCAATTTTCAGTTATGCATATTTTCGGAGTGCCCAGAAAATGTATTATATCCCAGCAAAGGTGGCATATTTTTAACTTAATATTTACCCACTATAGAGCAGAAAATGTTGTTTTTGCATTTTGAAGAAAAGGTATTGTTTAATAATTTATTTAAATATACGTAATATTTTTTAAATGGAGAAAAAACATTCAGGTCTTACCTAAAAAGATCTGTTGCACAGTAAAAAGTTCAAAAGGTGGCTTAATATTTATTTTAAATACATTCTATTCTATTTTTAAACTTTAAAAACGATATCCTGAAAAATCATTTTTTTAAATATGACATTGTTGAAAGGAGTGAACGATATGTGAAATGCATTAAAAATGATTTTTCTATAATATTTTTTTTTAATTTCAGTACGTAATGCTTTTATTATCCTTTCAATTAAAATACTCGTTCATTGTTCATAAGTATGAGAATGTAACTATTAAACCTTGATTTTTTTTTAATTATCAAATTATTTTTCAAAAGGTGACAAATATTTAAAATTTTAGATGAAAAAGGGTTTAAAAATGATGTATACTATTTCAAATAAAATTAAAATCAATTAATTTTTAGCTATCAAAACATCAAATAAATTGAGTGAACTATTTATATTTAGCCTAAAACAAAAAACTCATTTGTGTTAAGTAAATTTAAGCACGTTTTTCAGTGTGATAAATTTAGAAACAGCTGTTTTGCCCAGCAAAAGAAGATTAAAACTCTTTTCAAAAAAATAATGAATATATTGAAATACATACTTATATGCTAAGCAGCACTAAAGACAAAATTATCATAAAGCTACTTCAAATCATGTAGATTTTTCCTAAATAAATAATGAAAATCTATTACAAATTAAACATCTTACATTTGGATGAAAGTTTTTCCATAGCTCGAATAAAAGCGGTGCACATATTAATTTCACCAACTTCACTTTGTAAAATCTACATAAATTTAAATGAACCAAAAAAATGTTAAAATTAAAACTTCCAGATAAAATATGTCTACACCGAAATCTCGCAGTCTTGAGAAAACTTTACGATAAAAAAATATTCATTATTTCAGAATATATTTTCAAATCAACCGTACTTTGCTTAACTTTTCCATAATTTATCCGAGCCTCGGCATGATTACAAAATTTTTTTTCACGATCCTGAAACTTATTTCAGTCCGCCACTTGGTTGAAACTTTTCACAATTTCACGATTCGAATCGGCTCCGGAAGTTCGTTAATTTGCGTCACTCCCCTCGGTGGACATCTACAACGTAAAAGGCTCTATGCGAAACTGAATTTCAAATGCAAGGCTTTCGTTCAAACAGTTCGTTACGTTGGTACTGCGCATGGTCGCCTATTTCGGTGGCTCGGATAGTCTGATTTTTAGCGCGGCTAGAAACGAATCCGTATCACGTGAGGAAGGTATTACTTAATTTGCATGACCTTTAATTATAAACGTCTAAATATAAAACGCGGCTTTCAAAACGTTGTTATTCAATGCTTTCGTAAGCGGTTTTGAACGTTTACATTATTATTTTTGTTGTCATATAACACTTTTTCCTAAATTCTATTGTGACACATATTTCGATGTTTTCCGTATTGTTTTCGAACGCCGTATGTTTGACAATGACACCGACTGCATCAAAATAAGTGTATTCTTAGATAAAACCAATATTTTAAGGTTTTCCACTTTATTTTTATTTGACCAGCGATCGGGTTTCATCGTTACTGACATCATCAGACCAGTCTGATGATGTCGGTAACGATGAAACCCGGTCGCTGGTCAAATAAAAATAAAGTGGAAAAACTTGAAATATTGGTTTTAATCTATTAATATATTAAAATGCAATTCCATCACGAAGTGCCGGTGGATAATATAAATCTATTTACAACAAGTGTTTTAACATATTTTATTGAAAGTCGGTTTACAAGTAAAATTTTAATTTAATAAATCACAAAACACGAATAGGTACGAATAATAATAAAATTAAGAATCGCAATCAAATTGCAACTCTTAATTTTCTTATATTGGTATAATTTGAGCATAAAATATGTTTGGAAAATATATTTTTTTTAATTTGCCTACTTAATTTTAAAAAAATAATTACCACACAAATGCACAAAAAATATTACAAGTTATATTTATTTTGTTGAATTTCTTATTGCTTCGAAAATTTCATTTTATTTGCGACTTCTCGTATGAATACCATAATTTTAAGAATAACTTTAATTGCAATATTTTGAAGCAAAAAGGGATAAATAATAATCAATCCGTTAACAATATGACATCAATAACTAAAAAATCCCAAAAAAATATGAATGGGAAAAGTAAAAAAAACTGCAATATTTTGAAAAATCATAAATTCGAAACAATAAAATCAGTAATCAACCATTTATGAACAATATGACAATGATGAATGTCTTCGTCCTATTTTCCATGTTCCTGTTGAAAAAGACAAAAAAATCTTCATCCTACAAGTTCACAACACTAAAATTTTGATATAGCTTCACAAACGGTGTTTAAAAATGATGTTGAATGCATCGAAACAAGTGTCGCAAAGGGTTTTTGAAAAAATGGACCCAAATCAAGTCAACTTTTTATTATAATGGAAAGAAATTACCACAAAATGACATCTGAATCCATATTTTATCAATAATTAATAAAATTACTCACCAAAAATAATAATATTGTAATATACTTTATGTCAAGATGTTTTACTGATATTACGATTAAGATAAATAAATTTTTGGTTATTAGCGCGTTTTCAGGGCTTACGACCTACTGAACTGAGGTTTAAGTGAGAACTTTAGAATAATGCGTGACACTCACCATTCTACTCATGGTTGACCACCACATTTCTTAAATTTTGTTACACAAATTATATAATGTAAGTAAACTACATAATCCATAATTTTTTTCTGTTCTTAAATATATTTTTATTGGTCACAGTCAATAAACCAAAAATACAATCGTCACGAGTCAAAAAATGTGCTCAGGGAAACAAAAATACTTAAAAAGTAAAATATTTGCGCGGTAGTGCGGATTTTAGTTATAAAATATGAAATATATACAATCGAGCTTTTCGATGTTGGACTTCGATAAAAATTCCAAGAAACGGCAATACTAGACCTTAAATTTAACAACCCAGCATTTCTTAAGGGTTGAAATTTAATTACACGATACAGTTATTTTCTGAACGCTACAAATACCAGCATTTCTTTAAAGTAAGAAACATATTACATTATTTACGTGCAAACGAGGTCAAAGAAACATAAATTATGCATATACGGGTATGAAAATAATAACAAAAAATGTGCGAGTATATAAACATATATAAATCTGTATGTTCCCGATAGTTACCTTAGACAGCGTCGACATAGATTGTTTCACATTCCTATACACAGGACCAACCTGCCGATGGTTATGCCTGTAGGAAGAGCTACCGCTATGTTGAACAATATCTCATTGGATATTGCTCTGTTTCATGTGTCTGAAGGAGTTTTCCGAAGCGGGATTCTTCTACACCTTTAGCAATAGTTCTTGCATATTTTTGATTGTTACTCTCGGCCTACTCCTGCGTGAGCGGCGCAGAGGTTAGTTAGTTAAATTTGTATTTAATTTTTAAATTTTAAGCGTGACTATCAATCAGAGGTGGAAAGTTTAAAAAATTCATTAATTGATGAAAAAATCCCTTTGTGGTTAAATCGATTTATCCTTAGTTTAAATTTAGCGTAGTAAATACTACTATTTCTTAAAATCTTTTTTTTCATCATATTATATTTTTTTATTAAATTATTATAATTTTTACATAAATTACATAATTTTTATATACAAGTTTTATTTTTTATTTTTTTTCAAAACATATTGCATTTTTTTATCTGTGTTTGTATATCAAAAATTAAATACTACGCGTAGTTTAAAGCAAAAACAGATTTTAATTTATAATTACATTCTCAACTGCGTTTTACCAAAAACCACTAAATGTTTTTTTTTAATCTAATAAAGATTAAGACAAACGACCTCACACGTCAATTGTCCTACAAATTAACTAAGCCATCTTTGACATATCGTTCACTCCTTTCAACAACGTCATATATCAAAAATCGACAATTTTCACTTGTGCATGTTTTCAGAATGCCCAAAAAATTACTATATCCCAGCAAATGCGGCATACTTTTAACTTAATATTTACCCGCTTCAGGGCAGAAAGTGTCTTTTTTGCATTTTAAGGAAAAGGTACTGTATAATTATGTTTTTGAAATATCCTTTATTTTTTTCAAATTGAGAAAAAACCTTCAGGTTTAAGCTTAAAAGTTGCACAATAAAAAGTTCAATAAGTGGCTTGATATATATTTTTAATACATTTTATTATATTCTTAAGCATTAAAAACGATCTCCTGAAAAATCAAGTTTTTTGATATTTGACGTTGTTTAAAGGACAATAACGATACTTTTTTATGTGGTATATGTTCCAATAATAAATGCTGTTTACATTCATGAACAATTGAAAGCGAGATACGCAAGGCAATAAAAAACTTTATTATTTCGTAAATTAATAATCATTTCCCCTCTGAAATGTTGCGACCTTCTCTAATTTTCTGCACCACCGGAGAGTCAAATGTTTCATCTCGTAAAAAAGTGTTTTAAATAATTTTTAAAATGATACAACGTATCACATACACCGGTTGCTCATATTACTGGCTCACCGAGGATTTTATATTTTCACACAAGCAATGAAAATTTGGAGTTTTAAAAAACATTCTTGACTATACATAAATTCATTCTTATACATAAATTGTATAAACTGTAGGACATCTCTAGAATGTATGAAGATTATTTATTTATCATATGTTTTATATTTTGTTTAAAAAATACGTTGGGACCTCGAAAGACTTGTACACTACACACAAGCAGTGTTTGTGTTATACAGTCGTATATATGCAGCATAAAGCGATAAACAGTCTTGAAAATTTTAAGAACTCCTACATATGTAATTGGACTGTTCATGTGAGTTCACTATAGCTTTCTTTTTCTTTTTTTTTTTTAAAAAGAGAAATATTTGTGTTTTTATTATTTACACAAATATTTCAATTTTATACTATTTCTGTGAGTCTAAGCGGTTCATTATTAGAAATAGGTATCAAAATGTAGTAGAGTGGGTTCGAACCAAGAAACTCTGACTTCAGAGTCCGCGACACTAACCACGGGACCACAACCCGACACTATGAAGAGTAATTAATTAAGGAAAAATTAATTCAAAACAGAATAATTTCAACAATTATTTTATTCTAAACATTTGTTCATCAATCTGGATTTTATCCTAAGAGTTATTTTTACCTTTTTTACTTCTCAAAATTTTTGGTTTTCAAAGTACAATACATACATAAAAAAATTTGATAAAACTTTCATTGTTCCTAATATGATGATAAAGACCTCTCCTTCTTCAAACCCTTATCCGCACCCGATGCTGCATAGGGCACTACATTATATAAACGCAGCGTTATCTTGATCGTTGACACATGAATGAAAGGTGATCAGCCCTCCGTTTCAGGCACCAGGTCCAGGGTTACATTGAATAAATTTAATTTTCATTTGGCTTTTATTTGGGTAGAATCGGTGAATGTTACACGTGTGTAAAGTAATTACTTAAACCAGCCTATGATGGTCGTCAGCTCCGTAAATGCCCAGATTTCCATATTCTTCTTAATCTTTGATGAGATGTCCAAAAAAAAGAATAAATTTAAGACTGAAAAATAACTTTTACTTATATGACGCCCCCCCCTTCATGGGAATCGAACCCAGGACGTACTGTACTAACCGTGACCGTGCTGACCATAACGCTAAGTAATGCACTCTAATTACTTTATGCACTCTAAGTCCTTAAAATTCAACCAGCGACTGTATTCTCGACGCTAGGAAAATTGAAATTGTCGAATATGTGTTAGGAAGGCGAACTACCCTGCTGCCTTTTCTTTATATTAAATTTCCACCCCTAACGACATGACGTGATGGATAAGAATTACCATAAAATTTGTGACTACATAAAAACAAGAGTTAAGATAAGAAGATTGGGTTTTTTAAGCGAGTTCATGTAACTCCAAACGCTGATAAGTTGGCGAAATAAAAAAAGGCAGTTTCGTTTTGCGGTTTAATTGAGTTCTAAAAATAGAAAACTCCTAAATAAGTCAACGCGATGTCTGGAAAACGAGCTCATTTGAATATCGTTGTAGGCATTCATTTCCATAGTTTTAGTAACATGATCGTTTTGCACATGAACTGCTCAAAGACATAACTAAATCTTTGTAAAATCACTACAAGTTGTAATTGTTTTAATAATAATAATAAAACCCTTATCCGCACCCCAATGGTGCATAGGGCACTGCTTCATATAAACGCAGTGTTATCTTGATCGTTTACACATGAAGGAAAGGTGATCAGCCCTCCGCATCAGGTACCAGTCCAGGGTAATATTGAATAAATATTACAGTAAAAAAAAATCACTTGTATTTATTTGACCCCCCACTGGGAATCGAACCCGGGACCTCCAGAACGGTAGCCGAGCGTGCTGACCATTACACTACGGAGGCGGACTTTATTTTAACCACTTTGTATTGGTACACTTTTTCCAACCGGTTTAAAAAAGAACCTTGTCATCATCAGGGTTTATGTACTAATTCTAAAACATTGAAATACTCATAGTACCAATAAAAAGTGGTTAAAACAAAGTTCGTTTTATTTAATAATGTTTATAATACAAAACAACTTTTTTCTTCTTCGTCTTCTTTATCTTCTTCTTTATTCTCCATCTTCTTCTTTTTTCTTAGTATCCTTCTTTCTTCTTCGTCTCTTCTTCTTCTACTACTTCTTATTATTATTCTTCTTCTTCCTCCTCTTCTTCTTCTTCTTCTCTTCCTCCCCGTACTTACCCTTATTTTACTTTTCAACTTCTTTTTAATACTTCTCCTCCTCGTTAGTCTTTTTCTTCTTCTCCTTCACATTTTTCCTTTTCTGTTTCTTATTTTTCTTCTTCTTTATCATTTTTCTATTCATATTTTTCGTCTTTTCTCCTTTTTTTTCTTCTCCTTCTCCTAATTTTTCTTATTTTTTCACGTTCGTTTTTTTATTATTATTTTTTATTTCCACACTCGTTTGCTAGTTTATTATATCACATATACTTACTTTCACCACCCTGGGTGTCGAATCCAGACCTACAATATGGTAATTACATGCTGACCACTACACTACAAAGTGGACACTGATTTCATCAAAACATTGTACTTTTCCTGGCCATAAATTTACGGAAAACCGATGATTAAAACATGTTCTAATGGTTGATGTAAGGAAAGTAAGCAAGGCTGAGATAATTGTTGATCAAATTAAGTTGTGTAAAGGTGGTTTGGGTAAGTTGTACGAGCGAATGAAGAAAGAAGATTAAAATAAATTTGTGACATGAAAATAGTAGAACGTAGTAGAATGCAATGTCGGAAATAGAAGCAGAGGAAGATTGAAACTGATCAGATAAAAGTTATCAATCATTTGAATGTTGTCAGGTCAGGAGTCGGAATAATCAGCGGGTATGTATGAGGATATGTATGAATGTAGAAGAGGCGAATATTGTTTGCAAAGACTGATTGTTGAGGCGTTCTATCCTCTCAACCTACCAGTGCAGGGTAGCGGCGTGATGATAAGTAAGAGAAGGGATAAGAGAGACAATCAGAGAAAGTAAAATATACTTAGTCTATATATACAATACTAAAGAATATTATTTTTGACATGTCATCAAAGATGAAGAAGAAGATGTCATCAAAGATGGAAGTCTGGGCAGTTACGCAGATGTGTAAAGTGATCATTCGAACCAGACTATGATGGTTGTCAGCCCCGTAATTGCCTTGACCTCCATATTCTTCTTCATCTTTGTGAGATGTATTCTTCTTCATCTTTATGAGATGTCAAAAAAATAATATGAAAATAACTCCTGTAATTGGAGATAATCCAGATTTTGTGAACAAGTATTTGGACACACTCAAAATGTTGTAAAATAAAGCAAATCATAAAACAATTTTCCATCGTTTTGCTTCGTGCATAAATAAATGGCCTTCGCGAATCGATTTAAAGCCTTACTACGGTGTATAGTGAGGGTCCTTCGGATAAATTCCTTATTTCACACATGACAAGCCTCACACTGATTTCAAATCACGCCGGGCTCGAAAAACCCTTATAAAAGACACAAAGAATTCCAGACCAGGACTATCCAACCCTTAAATTTTTGAAGGGTCGTTCAGTTGAACACCTGTATGGGTACAGGTACACAAGCATATCAAATTACCTTTAAATATATATATATATATATGTATATATTTATGCATATATATATATATATATATATATATATATATATATATATATATATATATATATATATATATATATATATATATATATATATATATATATATATATATTTATATATATATATATATGTATATATATATATATATATATATATATATATATATATATATATATATATATATATATATATACAGGGTGTCCATGCTGCGAGAGCAAAGCTTCAAGGGGGTGGTTGGGGATGCCAAGAAACCCAAAAAATCGTTAAACAGGGAGGGATCTAAAATGCACCGTTAAAGAGTTACAGGGTGTTTAAGTTTTTTATTTTTTATTTTAAACACTATTAGATATATTAATTTAATTTTATCTGAAAAACTGTTCATTTTAAAAACTTAAATTAAACTGAATTCAATAAGTAATTATTGTTCCTTAATTTTGGTATATCATTTGTTGATCAACTTCATACTCAATTGAAGTTTTTTAGCTTCAAAGTTGAAAAAAATAAAAATTTATTACATTTTGAACTTAAAGTAGAAATATCTAAAAATAATTCTTTTATAATTTTTTTGTTGTTGATTATTTATTGTTTAATTTTGCATCAAAATTTTGAAAGTTTGAAATCAATCCCACTCACGACAAAAAAGTTACAGGATTAAACATGTGCGCATGTTCGCCACTTCAGTACATTAAAATATTAATCCATGTACTCATTAATCCGGTATTTTGTTTAGGTAAATTTTTCTGTCAAAATGCTAAGTAAACAGTTAATCCGCAGCTATAAGAACATGAAATAATTATTTTTACAACAATAAGTAGCATTTTTTTTTAATATATTCCTTCTTTAAACCCTTATCCGCACCCCAATGGTGCATAATGCACTACATCGTATTGTCACAGAATAATCTTGATCGTTAACACATGAAGGAAAGTAGATCAGCCCTCCGCTTGAATAAATAGTAGGGTGAAAAATCTTATTTTTTTCACCCCCCAGGAATTGATCCCGAAACTTCCAGTACGGTAGCCGAGCGTGCTGATAATTTATGTAATTACAATACGGAGGCGGACAAATATATAATATAACATATATGTATTTAAATAAATTGTTTCAATATTACAATAATTTTTATTTTAGAGATTTAATTAGTAAAAATCAATATTTCTAAAATTTATTTTAAATTATTTTGTGGCTAAAGCATTAAGTTTTACTATTTTAAATTTTAGTTTTACTTACTTAATACCACTTTTTATCAAACCTATTGTGAGGCGTGTTTCGATGCGTTCCGTATCATTTGCAAACTGCTTTATTTACAAACTTCTTATCATTCATCGTTCATTTTGTGTTATTCATTAAAAAAAACTATGAGGACTGATTTTGGAATAATTATTCCATTATCAGGTGAAATGTATGAAGTTTTTATTTCACAGAAATCCTTTTTTAGATTTTATTATGATCCAAACGTTGTTTTTTTTTAATCTTTATCTACTCTTATGTTATGTAAACAGAGACCGGGTTTTGTCGTTATCAACATCACCCGAATGAATTTCCTAAAACGTTTTCGGGTATTTTTCACATCGAAATGTATTTATTTACGCATGTCGAAATCTACGAATAAAGGGTAGTAAAATATCTCACGAATTTGGTCCGTTTTTGACAACAATCCTTTGGGGAGTAAGTAAGTTAGGTCCGAAGGATAGGTTGCCCGCTCGGTTAGGGGTGAAACGTGGATGAAATTCTAATCATAATCCACACAACCTCTTATACGGGTGTTGGCTGTACTCTAAACAACCCTGCTCTGTTCTGCAATCCTGGTTTTATTACTTTTAAAACTGCGATAATCATCATTTCCGGGGTACTTTTTTTAACCATGAAAGCGTTTTAATCGTAAGAAAAACTGAAAAACTTTTTTTAGTGATATGTTCGTCAAAACAATTTGGGTTGCCCTACTTATGACCTATTTAAACATACTGTAACTTTTTAAGTAACCCTTAATGTTTTTTCTCCATTTGAAAAATATTTATTAAATATTTTTAAAAAATAATTAAACAATACTTTTTCTTCAAAATACAAAAACAACACTTTCTGTCTTGTAGCGGGTAAATATAATGTTTTGAATACTGAAATCATTAACTTTGTCATATTGATATATTATTTCGAGAAATAAAAATACTTTGTGTTTTGATCCATTTGGTAAATATTAAGTTAAAAGTATGCCATTTTTGCTGGGATAAAGTACATTTTTTGTGCATTCCGAAAACATGAAAGCAACTGAAAATTTACGATTTTTTATATATGACGTTGTTGAAAGGAGTGAGCCAAATGCTTGTAAAGTAATAATTTGAACTAACCAACGAGACATTCATATTCTCAAATAATATTAATACACGTCTTATGCTGAACTATCAACTGATCTAAACGGCATTTTTTCTATACGATAAGCAATTTGCATTGCTTCATAGTGCTTTCGCTAATAATTATGCGGCTTCTGTTCGCTCACCGGAAATTCATTTCAGAAAAGGTTTCTATTTCCATCTTGAACAGCGAGTGCACTTGGCTCTACAAAGGAAATTATACCTGATTATTGCTCGTATTCTTGAATGACGTTAAACGACTGATTTTTAGTTTTTTCAAATGAATCTACTACCTTTTTTGACATCTCATCAAAGATGAAGAAGAATATGGAAGTCTGGGCATTTACGGGGCTGACGACCGTCATAGGCTGGTTTAAATGATCACTTTACACACGTGTAACATAGACCAATTCAGCCCATCATTGACAACCACACCACTAAAATTCTTGGAAGTTCTAAATATTTGAACCAATTTTGAAACATTGTTCTTGAATCACTACAACTTCACTTGAGACATCTATTGGTGAGATGTGAAGAAGCTTTTTACTAAGCAGAAACTCTTATATTATTATGTAAGGTCCGAATCCTGGATTATAATCACACACATGAGAAACGCCAGAAAACACCATTTTCATTTTTATTATTAAGCTTATAATTTGACCAGATAATTTAAATACAACATTTTGAGTGTGTCCAAATACTTGTTCACAAAATTAATTGTAATTAGAGATAATCCAGATTTTGTGAACAAGTATTTGAACACACTCAAAATGTTGTAAACTTATGAAGTCAGTTTCCAGTATGTAAACTGACGAGAAAACTTTCGTGTAACATCTTAATTTGTATATCTGCAGGTAGCTCGTTACAACTTCCTCAAAATACATATTTCAATCAAATCCAATCTCTTTTATCCCTTCTTTATGAGGTTATATTTACCTTTTTTAACGTCACGAATCTATTTTTAACGTGTGTGGGTGATGTGTGCAAAACTCATATCATTAATATTTATTCTGAACTAATAATTCAATCTTACTTCAACCCTCATGATGCGAAGTGCGTGTCATGTGTGAACGCAACACGAACAATCAAAATACTTACTTGGAAACATAATAATACAATACGTGTTACATTCAAAGGCTAGCAGATTTATGGGGGTACTTTGCTCATATCTTGTAATATGATCAAAAATTATTATTTATAAAAATGTTAGATAATATAACGATTTTTCATTTATCAGTTTTGATATTATAGTTTCTTACCTTTCCGAATGTCCCGGATTTTATTTCCAGGAGGTTCAAAATAAATTTGAGTATTTTTATTATAATATCAAATATTACTCTGAGCTAGTACCTGAAACGTAGGGAAGGTCACCTTTCATTTGAGGACTTGAAGTGATTGACACACGAATAAAGTGATCACTTAACCAGTTTATAATATGTCGTAAGCACTGTAAATACACAGACTTCTACATGTTTGTTGAGATGTCAAATTTATTTTAAAAAATATATTTCCTTTACATTAATTGATTCGGCAGTCACTTGTAGATAATATCTATTTATTTCTAATTAAAGTTTTACTTGCAAAATACAACAATTTCTTTAAAATCTAAGGTGACACGTGTTACGATGCATTCCGCATCATTTTCAAAAACGGTGATTAAAAATGATGCGAAATGCATTGAAGCAAGTGTCTATAGATTTATAGAAAAGTGGTATTTACCAAGTAAGAATTCAAATAAAAAAATATATATAATTTTTCAAAGAAAATACACTTTAATGCGGAATTCAACATTCAACTGAAAAAAATATCATTACTATACAGATATTATAATATGTTTCCCTTCATTTTCGTTTACACATCTACTATGGTGACTGACAGCGATTTATCTAGAATGTATACGAGTATGCTCATCCAAATAGTAATATTTGATATTTCACCTTTGCTATTTCGCGAACTGTGGAATTTAAAGGCTTCTGGATGGAAGTCTGGCATCGACACTTCAATAGGATTTCTGCGTGGGAAAATGAACTCACGGGATATCCTTGAATGATAGGACACCCACTGAGATCCTTAAACGGATAGTGTAACTCGTTTTGAAAATCCTGACGCTCTATCATAAATGTTTTTGAGACCTGGATCTACTGATTGACATGAAAATATTTTTTAATTCTAATATAAACAGTTAAATATATATATATATATATATATGTATATATATATATATATATATATATATATATATATATATATATATATATATATATATATATATATATATATATATATATATATATATATATATATATATATATATATATATATATATATATATATATATATATATATATATATATATATATATATATATATATATATATATAAATAAGTAATATTTTGCTTTCAAGTTAAAAATAATAACTCAAATGTATAGCTCTGTAATCAATTAAACGGCAAATAAAGTTTATTATATAACATATATTTTACTATGTTCTTTTATCTTCCATACAATTTTTTTCTCTGAACTCCATACTGTTTATTCATCAGACGTCTTGCTCTATCGGCAATGCAGTGCGCGGCATTAAGAGATCTGCCTTACCGACAGTCACAAAATTAAATTAAATATATTTTACTACAAATATAACTCCTCTTTTTTACCACTTGAATATTATATTTTATAGAGACTTTTTGAAATGCTTGATCATGCCAAGTCTTCCTCTGTCTTCCTGTGTTTTTCTTACTTACAACAATCGTCTTTCAAATATTTTTTTACTATTTTTCTTACCTTCTTCACTAATTCGATTCAATGCCCATACATCTTCATTAACATCATCGATAATGTTTATCTCAGCCTTGCATTCCACACTTATATTACCATTCAAACATCTGTCATATTACTTTTTGCCACACATCAGTCAGAGATAACGTATTTCGACTGCATTCAATCTACATTTTCCCTTCTTTTGCCATTCCTCACGACCATGCAATATATTTAGAAAATAATATTAAGTGGAAATTATATATTTTTTAGTTATAGGGAAACATGGGAATATACTTCAAAAATAGGTTTTTTTCAGATATTTTCAAATTCTACTCGTGTAAGCGGATGTCTCAAAAATAAATTTCCCACAATAAACACATTCGTAAATAATAAAACTAGGAAAGTTAGCGTTTTTTTTCAAAGGAACGCCTAGAAAGGTTGGAGAATTATGGGTTTGTTTACAAATGAAAAACCCGACATAATCCTTCAGATCTATTCCTTTCAGAATTCTGAAATATCAATAGAAAGACTTTTCATGGATAAGAAATAGAAATAGAATGAAAATGGAATATGTTATATCGGAACCGACGTACGGGCATACAATTGAATTATGTAGTTTTACATGTGTGGGTCGCAGTCAAAGCCTGAAACTTAGACGCTCCTAGAGTTGACCAGTCAATTTTTCAATGAAGTAGTAAGCGCTCTACGCTACCATTCTGGACGCCCCGAGATTGATTACCAAGAGGGTCAAAATAAAAATTGGTGATTTTCGGTCTAATTTTTATTTAATATGACCCTGGATTGGTACCTGAAGCGGAAGGTTGATCACCTTTCCTTGGTGTATTTAACGATCAAGATAACACTGTTTCTGTACGATGCAGTGCCCTATGCACCATTGGATGCGGATGAAGGTAGAAAAAGGAGAATTTTAATTTAACTTTTACTTGGTAAATACCCCTACTTTTGAGTTAAGTATAAACTCTGTATAATTCAAAACACAACATGGCTCCAGAGTATCCAAAAAAATGTCTAGACGCGTGTTTTGATGAATTCTGCATCATTTCTAAACACATGATGCCGAATCAAAAAATGAAAGCGTTTAATTTTTAATTAAGGTTCGGTAAACATCACTTTTTCATAAAATCTTTTGTGAGATTAACATTGTTAATACCGTAGGACTACAGTGTTTGAAAATGATGCGGATACCACTATTTTTCAAAATTTATTTTGACATATTGCTCACTCCTTTCAAGAACGTCATAAATCAATAATCGTCAATTTTCGGTTGTGCATGTTTTCGAAATGCCCAGAAAATGTACTTTATCCCGGCAAAAGAGGCATATTTTTAACATAATATTTACCCGCTACAGGACAGAAAATGTTGTTTTTGCATTTTGAAGAAAAGGTACTTAAAAGGTATATCTAAATATTTTATCAAAAAATACTAAAAAAAATTCAAATGGAGAAAAAACATTCAAGTTTTACTTAAAAAGATCTGTTGCACAGTAAAAGGTTCAGTGACTTGCTTGATATTTATTTTTGATGCATTGTATTATATTTTGAAACTTAAAAAACATTCTCCTGAAAAATCAAGTTTTTTGATTTATGACGTTCTTGAAAGGAGTGAGCGATATGTTTCGATGCATTTCGCACTATTTTCCAATACCGTATACTCAAATATTCTAACACTTAAAATGAACTTATATTACCACACAGCGACTGCAGAATCAATTAATGTTTTTTTGTTTTTTTTTTATTAATATGACATTGCACATTTCCAGAAATCTTTTCATACTACGCCTCAGACAGGCGGGTGACTAGAAAACGAGAAGCTGTCGACCAGTTGGCTACCATCGATGCTTTGGCCACCCCTTCTCTATATTGACTAGCCAAATCTATATTACCTAGACTTCCGGCTTTGACTACAACATACATGTGTTTGTATATTCTAGTGACTGGTTGAGGAAAGAGAGTGGTTGTTTGTCGATTGTACTCAAATAGAGAACGCTTATTTTTTCTTCACATACGTGGAACTTGACTCGAGAATAATAAAAATATGACGTCAGCAAAAGTGTCAAAAGGAATTGATATTGATACATACACAAACAGGGTACAACTTTCATTTTTCAAAATTCAATTTGATGGGCTTTTATTCATCGTACTTGTTTTTTTTTCGTCACACATATCGCTCACTCTTTTCAACAACGTCATAAATCAAAAATCGTCAATTTTCAGTTGTGCATGTTTTTGGAGTGCCCAGAAAATATACTATATCCCAGCAAAAGCGGTAAATTTTTAACTTAATATTTACCTGCTACAGGGCAAAAAGTGTTGTTTTAGCATTTAGAAGAAAAGGTATTGTTTAAGTATTTTTTTAAATATACTAAATATTTTTCAAATGGAGAAAAAACGTTCAGGTTTTACCTAAGAAGATCTGTTGCACAGTAAAAAGTTCAATAAGTGGCTTAGTATTTATTTTTAATACATTGTGTTTTATTTTTAAACCTAAGAAACGTTCTCCTGAAAAATCAAGTTTTTTGATTTGTGACGTTCTTGAAAGGAGTGAGCGATATCTGAAAAACAAATACATTTTTTTTAAATCTTTGGTACAATTATGATAGATGATTATTTAAATCTAATTTAAATTAATAAAAAAAACTGACATCTCAGCAAAGATAAAGAATAATATGGAAATCTGGACATTAACGGGGCTTTCGACCGTCATTGGCTGGTTAAAGTGATCACTTAAATCATTTTAATATAACGCCTTATTAGAAATAATCCAGATTTGTGATAAAGTATTTGGACACACTAAAAATGATTAAATATTTGGCAATAATCGATATTAAATAAATATTTAATAAGAATTTTAAAGAATTATTGTACTTTCTTCAACAATTAGACCGTAATTATCTACGATAAAAAATGTTTGACAAGTCCTGTACATTGTACAAAAATACTGTTTAAAAATTAAATAATATTTGTAAAAATTCGTGGATGAATTGTTTTCTTTCCTCCATTTTCCTGAACCGAATTCATTAAAAATGTATAGATTTTTTTGTGTCAAGGGAGAAATCAATGTGATTTGAGCTTTCAAGCTTTCAAGGATCCATATTCGAGAAATTCAAACAAGAAAAAATAATTCCATTTATATAAATTAATCTCTTTGACTTCATCCTGAAAGCAGTTAGTAATTCCGTTGAAATGATTTTCAGGGATTCTGAAAGATTGATAATTTCAGATTGTATTTAAGGAATTTCTGAAGAATAAAAAGATTATCTAATGGCGGTCAGATATTCAAATAAATGAGGGGCTGTTAGAGTGTATCCTTGAAGGAAAGCCTTATTATTGTAAACTGTAGCCTATTTCTGAATTTTTAAGTACACAGTGGCTTTACGCTTTTGAAATATTATTATCTTGTTATAGACTTAAATAAACTGTTTATTACCATAACAAATTAAACAATAAAAAATAAATATTAACAACATTAAATATTCTTTGTACCTACTTTAAAAGTATTATTAACTTTTTGGTTTGATTATTTAAAAAAAAAATTCTCAACAAAGATAAAGAAGAATATGGATGCCTGGGCAATTACAGAGTGTACGACCGTCATAGGCTTGGTTAAATAATCACTTTACACACGTGTAACATTTACCAATTCAACTGATGATTGACAACCACACTACTCTCACGACATAATTTCTTTGGATCTTCTTTGATATATCGATTAAACTCGTAATACAGTATGTTTTAGGTCACAACCATCTATGTTGGAATGAGAAAATCTTTTATTTAGCAGAGACTCTTTCCATTTGTGTGCGAATCCTGGATTATATTCTCATACTTGAGACCCGCCTGAAAAAATATTTTAAATTTACATTCATTATTTGTATTTAGCTTATAATTTGACTAGTTATATTATTTTGACATTTTTTTAAACATTTTGAGTGAGTCAAAATACTTGTTCATAAATCTGAATTTTCTCCACTTTGGAGTCAATTTTTTGATGTTTTGAAATCTCAAAATAGATCATCATAAAAATATCCATAACAAAAAAATCTCACGTGCTACATTTTTTTTGCTTTTGTTTTTGAATTCAGCTGTGTAAAGTGCATAAAATCTGGTATTTTCATGGCATTTACAAAATAAAAGTTGTTGATTGCTGGCCAGTGTTATTATTTCTTGAATGTTTTCCGCTGATACTTTGTGGCACATTTTATAAAGATGGTGTGATTATTATTCACGAAATTAATAATAGGAGTAGATTTTTAGTCATCAAATTGCTCGCTTTATTTGAGATGACCAGCACTTAGATACCTAATTTCTCGCGCCATTCTTTCAAGTAAGCCCACTTTTATTTACGAAAACGTCTAATATTAGGGATGCTTTTCAAAAACTGAAACTGAAAGGAACTAGCGAAGGAGGCTTTCTCTGGCGGAGAGCTTTTTAATGGATGTAGCTTTTATACTGGTGTTGATACAAGAAGGCTGCGACGGAGGATAAAGGCTGTGTGGGTATGGACGGGTGTATATTATAAATGGGAACATCTTCCACACTTTACGATAGCTAAAGGTCTTGATTATGTACCATGTTCCTGGTTTTAGAAAAACATTCCCTCACACACACACACCCACACAGTCATGTTTATTTAACGGAACGGAAATCCTTTTTCACTATATTAAATTGAGAAAAACTTCACATTTTAAACCGAGGAATATACATAAAATTACGAGTATATATTACATAAAAAGTATATGGGGTGAAGTATAATATATAAACAAATTTAAAATGAGTGTTAAAAAAAGTTCCCTATTTTAAAAATAAATATTTTCTGTACAAAATGTGTACCAAGTTAAAATTAAATTTAAAATAAACATGGATAGTTTTTTCCACAAAATGACTGCCGAATCAAGTAATGAAACTAATTCATTCAACTTATAGCAACTTCGTTGGCAATTTGAAATATGTATCACACATTTTTTATAGAAAGCCCCCAATATGTACCTGTAAATGTGTATATCCACCCCGACTTTTGACCCAATCGCTAATTAACTTGACCTCTTCCGGAAGTAGGTACCTATTGGTGGGGTTCTGTTGTTCCGGCACAAACTAAGCATTTGACCTACTAAGCCAGTCTAAAGCTAAGCAAGAAAGTGAGACACCTCCCCTTCAGGCAGAACTGTGCCATTCGGCAGGGTGACGCGGACTATCGATTACTCGCAGACGACAGCTTCTCTGCGAAGTGACAGCTGACAGATGGCAGCTAAATTATCCAACACCTAGATATACAAGTGTCTCGATTACAGAAGCTGTCTTTTTAAAAATGTGGATCGTGAAATTTGTAAGAAAACAATGATTGGTATTGTGGATATTTGTTGTGGACGATGAACTACAACTTTGACTTTGGTATACATATATATATATATATATATATATATATATATATATATATATATATATATATATATATATATTGGGTTGATGCAAAAGTTATGACCGTTTTTTATGATCCCAAGTAAAAAAAAATTTTTTTCATAAATTATGAAAAGTATCTACTTTTTTTTGATTTCATTGTATAAAAGATGCTTTCCTTCTACTTTCTATTCAGTTTTGGTCTAGCCAGAGTACAGTAGAGACCCCTTGTATTTTTTAAAAATGTCGCTCGATAAAGTGCATTTACGTCATTGTTTACTTTATGAATTCCGTAAAGACAATACCGCGAGTGTGGCAACCAAAAACATTTGTGAAGTGTATGGAGCAGATGTCATCAAAGTTCGACAGGTACGAAGATGGTTTACAAAATTCCTATCTGGAGATTTTTCACTCATTGATAAACCACGTACCGGGCGGCTATTGAAGTCTGATGACTACAAGTTAAAAGTCATAATTGACACCAATCCACGTCTAACCATCAGGGAGATTGTGTCAATGATGGGAGTCAACCAAACAACCGTATTAAGACATTTGAAGCGTATGGAAATGGTTTCGCGGTACGACGTTTGGATACCTCATCAATTGTCGGCTGCCAATTTATTGGATCGTGTTTCAACGTGCGTTGCTTTGAGTGCGAGACGAAAATATGAACCTTTTTTGCATCGTTTGGTGACGGGAGATGAGAAATGGGTTGTGTACAACAACGTGACAAGAAAAAGACATTGGGCTATACCTGGACAAGCCCCATTAACAACTTTGAAAGCCGAAATCCATAAAAAAAGTTATACTTTGTGTTTGGTGGGATAATAAGGGTATTGTGTATTTTGAACTCTTGGAACACGATCAGATAAGTACAACAGAACGATATTGTCAGCAATTATCCAAATTGAACAGGGACCTTCAAAACGATAGACCAGAATTGGTAAACAGAAAAGGGGTAGTGTTTCATCACGACAACGCGCGACCACATGTGGCTATGATGACCCAACACAAGCTAAATGAGTTAAAATGGGATGTTATCAAGTATCCACCGTATTTTTCAGATCTTGCTCTTTCTGATTTTCATTTATTCCGATCACTGCAAAAAAAATTAAATGATGAAAAAAATTATACAACAGAGCACGTAAAAACATCCCTTACTTCATTTATCGCATGAAAATCCACGGAATTTTTTAGTACTAATATTAATAAGTTGATGGAAAGATGGGAGAAGGTTAAAAGAACAGATGGAAATTATAAAATTTATTAAATACATAATACATATTAAAAAAAAAATTAAAAAAAATTATATGTAAAAAACGGTCAAAACTTTTGCATCAACCCAATATATATATATATATATATATATATATATATATATATATATATATATATATATATATATATATATATATATATATATATATATATATATATATATATATATATATATATATATATATATATATATATATATATATATATATATATATATATATATATATATCTTATCTTTGCATTCTTTCTTCATATTACCATTCAAACATCTATCATACAATGTTTCGCTGTCTCTAATCATCGTTTATAATTCCAATAAATTCTTCATTATTATTATTTTTTTCAATTGTTTAAAAGTTTTTTTTTCTACTAAATTTCATGAATATATAATGTATATAAAGTAAGACAATCGCCATGGCATCCTTGGGTAGACGCTCGACTAAGAATCTGGAGTCGCGGGATCGATTCCCGCCAAAGTTATGGGTGTTTGTGATACATTTTTTACATTTGCTCACTTCTTTCAAAAACGTCATATTTAAAAAATCGTCAATTTTCAGGTGTGCATGTTTTCGGAATGTCCAAAAAATGCACTATATCCCACCACGAATGACGTTGTTGAAAGGAGTGAGGGTTTTACCATCCCTATCCTTACTATCCTTCCTGCAGACAAGGCTCTCAAAGTAGAGGCTTTGCGGGTTATTCCTTTAAAAATTAATTTATGAATCTTATTGCCTCTATAATATATCATTTTACTGTACATTTGTCACAGAGAAAAGTATTTCAACTATATTTGATCTACCTTTATTTTTTTCTTCATAAATTTTCAGTTTCGACAATACCATTTATTTGTTTCAATTGATGTCAACACATTTGCCATAAGGGTGACAATTAATGGGTGAGTTGCCTCGTCAATAATTGATAAGCCCGGTGACAAAACCAGTGATAACTCAAAGCCCAAACCAATCACCAATGCAATAAACATCTCGACACTTGGTGATTGGTTCTTCCGTATGACGTCATCGTTTGTTGATTGATAGGCAGCCAATTACAATCGGGACTTATTCGAAAATGGAATGAATGGAATTTAAATGAAAGGCTCAACGGATTGCTCATATATAATTTGATTGATTGAAACCGGAATGGAGGTATTTCTTTTTTTTTTTTGATGAACAATGTTGTTGAGATACCTTTTTTAAGGGTTGAAAACAACTATCATTTAGACCATGTAATGCAGAAACCATCAAACACTTAATTTAAAAAAATGTAGTTTTGATAAATTATACATATCGATCACTCCTTTCAACAACGTCATATATCAAAAAACTTGATTTTTCTGGAGATCGTTTATAAAGTTTAAAAATATAATAAAATGTATTAAAAAAAATACATACACTCCTCCTTCACATCCATACATCTAGTCATACATGCCCTCCGATTACGCAGACTTTTGACACCGCCAGATTTTAGGTTCAGATTGATCTGATCGTGCCAAGTCTTTTTCGGTCGTCCACGTTCTGTTTTCCCTCTCACATTCGCCACATGTATTTTTTTTCAGGAGAACGTTTTTAAAGTCCAAAAATATAACACAATGTTTTAAAAATAAATACTAAGCCACTTATTGAACTTTTAACTGTGCAACAGATATTTTTAAGCAAAACTTGAATGTTTTTTCCCCATTTGAAAAATATTTATTATATTTAAGAAAAATAATAAGAAATCATTTTCTTCATATGCAAAAACATCACTTTCTGCCCTGTAGCGGGTAAATATTAAGTGGAAAATATGCCACTTTTGCTGAGATATAGTACGTTTTCTGGACATTCTGAAAATATTCAAAATACAACTGAAAATTGACGATTTTTGATATATGACGTTGTTGAAAGGAGTGAGCGATATGTCAAATGAATTATTAGTTTAAATTTCGACTAAAGCTAAAGTATAAGCTTAAATAAAAATAAAATAAAAATAAAATGAAAATATTTTTTAGATATTTTCTATCGTTTCTTAGGTATGTAAATATAATCCACGATTTGGACTTCTGCGTAAGAGTCTCTGCGTAATAAAAAGCTTCCCTCATCCCACCAAAGATGTCTCAGATGAAGTTCTGATGAAGTCAAGCACTGTGTTTTGAGTTCGATCAATACATCTAGAAGTTTCAAGAATTTGAAAAATGTCGTTGTCAATCATGGGTACAATGTGACACGTGTATAAGGTGACCACTTTAACCAGCCTATGGCGGTCGTTTATAATATGAAAAATAACTCCTTTGATTGGAGATAATCAAGGTTTGTGTACAAGTATTTTTGGGTTTTCCTCTGCTTCTATTACAAACCGTAATCGTCTCATTTTTTTTTATTCTTTATTTACTCATTCGATTCACTTTCCCAAACTGCTCGGATCTCAACACACCTTTTCTTATTTTATCGATAGTGCTTATGCAGTCTTGAATTATTTATTATTTCACCATTTAAATATCTATTTTATTCGTAAATAAATAAAACAATTTTTTTTCGTAAAAAAAAACAATGTTTTGAAAAGATAAAAAAATATTTAAACAAGTGTTTTACTTGGTAAATACCACTTTTTTTAAATCTACCGTGACACGTGTTTTGATACATTCCGCGTCATTTTCAAAACCGTGTCATATAACCATGTCTTCTACACAAAGTGAATGCCGAAACAATATGTAAAATAATCATTCTCTCTGTTTTTCTTCGCCTATCTGCCTGCCCACGCGGGAAACATTCGCCTGCTGTTTAATTAACTTGAACGATTACAATAATGTGTTTTAGATGGTTTCATGTTTTTTCTGTCAACACGCAATAATGGCTTATTAATTGGAAGCTATTCTGGGACGCGTAAACAAAAATCTATATAAGGCATTCTGGGGTTCGTTACCTAAAACTACAAGATTCTGCTTCCGTTGTGTAGTGGTTAGAGCATATGGCTACCATGTTGGAGGTTCGTGGTCGATTTTATGAATAAAAATGGTACATTTATTATATTTATGTGTTTAAACTTCAAACGAGGCATATTTCATTTTTGAACAATTAAAAAATATATATTTCGTGTTTAATATAATAATATCCTTTGTGGTGAAATCTATCCATTTTTAATCAATGTATTACTTAGTAAATACTTCTTTTTTTTAAATCCACTGTGACACGTGTTTCGATGCATTCCGCATCATTTTCAAACGCGGTGTTTGTTAATAAAAAGTGGTATTTACTGAGTAATTATAATATCCTTTCACGTCGAAAAAAAATTGTTAAAAAATATGGGATTATATAAATAAAAATAAAGAATTTATTTTCACAACTAGAAATGATTGATGAACATTTCTTTGATATTTAGATTCAACTTTAAATGACTTTATGGATAATGAGAGAAGGTTGTACAACTTTATTGCACAAAGTTCTTATGACCAAAAGAGGTTTGTATTTGTTTTTTACGTGTTTCTTTATTTTGGATCTTTTACGTCTATGAGTATTACAAAAAAGTGTATTAATTGTGATTTTCTTGGTTTTCTGGGAAGTGCTTTCTTGAGTTCTGTGAGTGTTATTCTTAAATACGTATATAATAATTGTTTGTGCATAAAGATGTTGTTTGTTTGTTTTAGCATATTAATAGATGTCTGGCTGTCATAGTTATTTGATTGTATATAGTTGCATATAGTTGCATATAGTTGCATATAGTTGTTTGGCTGTCATAGTCGTTTGATTGTTTTAGCATAAAGTTGTTTGAGTGTTTTAGCGTTTAGTTGTTTGGCTGTCATCGTTGTTTGATTGTTTTAGCATATAGTTGTTTGGCTGTCATAGTTGTTTGATTTTTTTAGCATAAAGTTGTTTGGCTGTCATGGTTGTTTGATTGTTTTAGCATATATATAGTTGTTTGAGTATTTTAGCGTATAGTTGTTTGGCTGTCATGCTTGTTTGATTGTTTTAGCATAAAGTTGTTTGGCTGTCATAGTTGTTTGATTGTTTTAGTATATATTTGTTTGATTCATATATCATTTCGGATGCATTGCATGTTGCTAACACCGCGGTATCAATATGTGGGAGTTAATGTACAGTCAATTTACAATACATTATTCAATAGTACTATTTCCTTTTCACAGAACAACAATACTGAAGGGAAAGGAATTCCTTGCCACACGATACAAAAGTATGCTTGTACGGTCACCTGAATTAAAAATAACATTTTATATATTATATACTGATTTGGAAATATATTTGTGTGATAACGTGATGATTAGAATACAAAAATTAAATATTGTATAAGACCACTTTTTCAGTTTATTAATGAAAACTCCGCTAGTTTTAAAAACTACAGATGACCTTGTCATCATCAGGGTAAGACGTGTACTCTAGACATGTATATGTTAAACCCTGATGATCACAAAATTCTTGTCGAAACCGGTTGGAGAAAAGTATAAATAAAAAGTGTTACAAATTAATATTTATTTTGACAGTTATGTAGTTTTTTCAACTTCTATATTATTTGACCAGTAACCGGGTTTTGTCGTAACCGATATCATCAGCCTATGACGGTTGTAAGCCCCGTAAATACCCAGACTTCCATATTCTTCTTCATTTTTATTGAGATGTCAAAAAGTGATATGGAAAAATAACTCCTTTAATTGGAGATTTCCGCCTCCGTTATGTAATAGTCAGCACGCACGGCTACCGTTCTGGAGGTCCTGGGTTCGATTCCCAGGGGGGTCAAATAAATAAACGTGATTTTTTCACTTTAATATTTATTTAATATCACCCTGGACTGGTACCTCAAGCGGAGGGCTGATCACCTTTCCTTCATGTGCAAACGATCAAGATAACACTGTGTTTATATGAAGCAGTGCCCTATGCACCATTGGGGTGCGGATAAGGGTTTTATCACTATTGTTAATTGAAGATAATCACTTCAAAATGCTGTAAATTGTGTAAATAATAAATTAATCTGACTGTACAGAGTTGCAGCTATAGAATTGAATCATTCCTGTGTGCCTGTGAATATGTTTAAGTGCATTCTGAATGCATTGAGTGCAGTGCACGGCCTCAGATAGCGCCGGGAGATGGGAGACTGTGGATACCGACACGCGAACAGGGAGCCATCCTCACTCTCATCATACAACAACTGAGAACGTGAAAAACTCCGATCTTACGCGATGCATGATGCTGTAGTGTGCTAGATTCCATTGTATGAAACACCAGGGGTGAGAAATGTGCGCTTTAAAATAGTTTAAACATGCATTTTGTTTATTGAGGGCATTGATAACATTGTGGCTTAGTGATAAATCACTCCTTATCATCCATTGTACAATTTGTGTAATACCACTTTTATTAATAAAGTGATATTACACAAAACGAACCATGGATGATAAGAATAGTACTTTAAATATGTATTAAATATAATAAAACAACAACATTTTGAGTGTGTTCAAATACTTGTTCACAAAATCTGGATTATCTCCAATTACAGGAGTTATTTTTATATTATTTTTTTGACATCTCATCAAAGATGAAGAAGAATATGGAAGTCTGGGCATTTACGGGGCTTACGACCGTCATATGCTGGTTTAAGTGATCACTTTACACACGTGTAACATTCACCAATTCTACCCATTATTGACAACCACACTACTCAAATTCTTGGAAGTTCTATATATATGAACCAATTGGTTCATATATATAGAACTTCTAAGAATTTGAGTAGTGTGGTTGTCAATAATGGGTAGAATTGGTGAATGTTACACGTGTGTAAATTGATCACTTAAACCAGCCTATGACGGTCGTAAGCCCCGTAAATGCCCAGACTTCCATATTCTTCTTCATCTTTGATGAGATGTCAAAAAAATACTAATAAAACAACAATAAATACTACTTTCCACGTTCATGACTAAACTGAGAAGAATCTATTGTTTTTATACAAAGATGGAAGTCTGAGAATTATAGGACTTACAACCTGACATTTAGCTAACTTATCGCAAAGCACAGAAATGGTCAAAATTTCATACTTTTGATATAAAAATAAATATAAGTGAAAAACATAATAAACAAACATAATAAAACAACAACTATATACATTCTTTAATGTTTTTGCAGATACTTTGTAACACATTTTATAATCTTTGTAAAATAAAACAACTTTATTTCGACAAAAACCTTTTCATCATCAGTGTTAAACGTGTACTGCTTAACCTTGATAATGACAAGGTTCTTTTCGAAACCGGTTAGAGAAAAGTAGGTACCAATAAAATGTGGTCAAAAACAAAGTAGTTTAAATTAAAAAATTAAATAAATATTAGATGTCTCTGGTGAAATCCTGGTGAAGCACAATGTTTCAAAATTAAATCAAATATATATGACTTCCAAGAATTTGAGTAGTATGGTTGTCAATCATGGTGAATGTTACATGTGTGTAAAGTGATCACTTAACCAGCGTATGACAGATCATAAGCCCTGTAAATACCCAGACTAAATATTCTTCTTCATCAATATTGAAATGTCAAAAAAAAGGAAAAATAACTCCTTAGTGGAGTAAACCAAGATTAGTTAACAAGTATTTGAATACAACAAAAATGTCTCAAAATACGTATTTATTTTTTATCCTTCCTGGGAATCGAACCACTACTCTAAACTTTCTCGGCTTTCCTCGGCACTTTTTCCTGACTTTCACTGCATAAAACTAAAGCCTATTGCATGGACTGTCTTGTTACCAAATATAATTTCAATTGTTAATTAAATCATTTTTTTATGCCATAGTAATCTTATCAGTATTAAAGTAAAACCAGATTGGTCATATTACACACTGTGCGGAGATGGAATCCTTCAGCCTACTGTTTTATGATTTCATTGCAAGATAAGTATAATATTATTTTTTAATGTTTTATTATCGAAGCCAAAGTGCATCTAGCAATCAGTTCTAGGTCAGTGATAATGAGCTCTATTCTTGGCATGATTTCATGAATTTTATTCTAATACACTGAATGGCAACGCGCTGTTATACCATCTGCCAAGTGTATCAATAGTTCGAATGTCTCTCAGACTGTACTATCGACTTCTGTTTTTAATCATCCACGTATTGTGTGGGCGTAATCTGATGAAGATTTATGTAATTGATATTTCAGCAACTTTTGTAATTATTATTTTTAACCCTTCACTGCATAGTGTTTCAAATTTGTTACATGCCCAAAAGTTAGTGTTAAAATATGTTACTAATGTTAAAAAATGTTAAAACATGTATTGTTGTTACTGATTAGATACATTCACAACTCACGTATATAGTTCATAATTTAGCCAAAAGATGCGCTATGAACGCCAAAATAATAACTTCACTTGTCTCTCGAAGACGAACTGTCAATGCAGTCATGCAGTCATGCAAAAAAGTCATGCAGTGAAGGGTTAACATCTCTTTTTCTAACATTCTCATGTTTCTATGATTTGATCACCGTATATAAGTAGAATTTAAGTATTATTTTTTAACATCTCATCAAAGACGAAGAAGAATAAGGAATTCTGGGCATTTACGGGGCTTATGACCGTCATAGGCTGGTCTAAGTGATCAATTTAAACACGTTTAATATTCACCAATTCTACCCGTGATTGGCAACCTCACTACTCAAATTCTCGTAACTTCTAGATTTTTTACTAGAAATATCTATGGTCGAATGAGAGAAGCTTTTTACTAAGCAGAAACTCTTTTATTTGTGTGTGAGGTCCGAATTCATTCGAATATTCTCATACTCGAGAAACGCTAGAAAATATCCTTTAAATTTTTTGAATGAAAAGGATATTCTCCAGACTTCTTCGAGTATGTGAATAAAATCCAGGATTCGGACCTCACATAAAAAGTCAGGGTATTTACAAGCTTGTGACCCGTCATGGGCTAGTTTATATCTAATTTTAAAGCTTATCGCTAACACACGTAAAACATTTACGATTCTACCCATGATTGTCAACCAGAATAAAATAGCTGTATTCAAACCAGCCTCTGACAGGTCGTAGACACCGTGAATTCCCAGATATGTGAAGAAAAAAATGGACTCGAATTTTTGTGAATAAAATAAGTCAAGCTTTTTTGAAAAAAAAACAAAATGAGTCTAGCTTGTTGAGAAAATAAATATAAAATAAGTTTATTTTGCTTGGAAAAAAAAATTATGAAAAAAAATATATATGTTGCTAGTAAGTAAAATAACAATTAAATGTTTTTTTTTATATTTTACCAAATTTATTTAGCTTGGTGAGAACATAAATAATAAAATACCTCTTGCTCATTAGAAAAGTAAATAATAATATAAATCTTACTTATTGAAATAATAAAAAAATTAAATAAGTTTTATTTGTTATATAAGTAGTCAAATATTTCTTGCTTGTTAGGAAAATTAATAGGAAAAGAAGTCTTGCTTGTTATGAAAAAAATAAAAAAATAAATTCATGAAAAATAAATGAAATAATATAAGTCTTGCTTGAAAGCAAAATAAATAATATTGTAAGTATTGCTATTGATAATAAGTCTTACTCGCTGGGAAACCATGTTTTCTTAATTTCTCACGTCTGATTTAATAAAGCAATGTAATTCCAAAATAGATTCACTTTCCCGTACAATTTAAATTGGGTTTGTTATTGGTTGGAAGATATTGCTTGTTAGCAATAAGCACGCCAATGTACTTTATTTCTGTGCATGAAGTTGAAATAAATAAATTTAATATGAATAAAATGCATAAAATATCACCGCTTTATTCAGACGCAGTATCCTATGCACCATTAGATACCAATATATGTACAGCAAAGTGATGAAAAAAATTGTATATTTTTAATGAAAAATATCGAAGCTTTTTTTCATTTACTGCAGGACAAAACGTGTTGCATTTTTTCAATCCCGCACTTTTTCAAATCAGCCACTCCACCGCTCCGGTAGGCAATCTCATTACACACGATGACGTCAGCGGGCATTGCGTCACCGGCCGGCGGGCCAATCGGCAGCCGGGTGACGTCAGCGGGTTCGGGCGCTGGCCAATCGGATCGCGTGCTATTCTGTCATCGGACCGAACGGGTCTGTTGTTATTTCAAGTTTAGCTACGTCACGATCTGTCACTTTTAAGTGAATTTATTCGCGCGGGAAAATGTATTTATATAATTTTATTGTGGCAACATTGCTATCAAGGTAGGAACGAGGAATATTTAATATGCAAGCACAATGTTTATACATGTATGTACTTATGTATATATATATATATATATATATATATATATATATATATATATATATATATATATATATATATATATATATATATAAATATATATAATATATATATATATATATATATATATATATATATATATATATATATATATATATATATATATATATATATATATATATATATATATATATATATATATATAAATATATGTATGTATATAACATATATATATGTATATGTTTATACATATATTAGCTAAATGTATTTAAAATCTATCGTACATACATCAGAAGCAAAGCAAATTAATACTGCTACTTTAATATTAGTCACTTAATAACCATCGCGCTGCTTACCGCAGGGGTAGGTAAAGGGAATAGAACGCCATGCCACATACCTGCCGACCTGACCACTTTCAAGTATTTGAAATACCTGTTCATGCCAAGTTTTCTTAGGTCTATAATACCTTTGTTCTTCATAACTACTTATAATTTTTCAAAAAACTTAAAATCATGAGAATTATACTATTTACTGATATCACATTATTATTTTTTTTTTTATTTAAAAAAAAAAAAAAAAAAAAAAAAAAAAAAAAGTGGAAAAGCTAAAAATATTGGTTTTAATCTAATAATAAATTAAAAATGCAATTCCATCACGAAGTGTCAGTAGATAATATAAATCTATTAAAAAGATATCACATTAGCTTGATTTATAATTACACGATGATTGACAAATGTAGAACATGATAATCTGTGTTTATGAGATGGTTAGTTATTTTGTATTAGTACAATAAAACACTTGTATATGTTAACTGATAATGATTATATTTTCACAGGTTGTATTTTAACCTGTTGATGAGAACATCTGTAATTTTCGAAACTAGTCGTGTAAACATCAATAAACTCAAATAAATTGTCTTTTACAAGTCGCTCACTCCTTTCAACAACGCCATATATCAAAAACTTGATTTTTCAGGATATCGTTTTTAAAGTTAAAAAAATAATAAAATGTATTAAAAATAAATATCAATCCACTTATTGAACTTTTTGCTGTGCAACAGATTTTTTTTAAGTTAAACCTGAATGTTTTTCTTCGTTTGAAAAATATTTAGTATATTTAAAAAAAAATATATTAAACAATACCTTTTCTTCAAAATTCAAAAAACAACACATTCTGCCCTGTAGCGGGTAAATATTAAGTTAAAAATATGCTTCTTTTGCTGGGATATAGTACATTTTCTGGGTATTCCAAAAACTGAAAATTGACGATTTTTGAAATATGACGTTATTGAAAGGAGTGAGCGAAGTGTTGACATATTTAGTGCTGTACGCAGAGGCATCGATTTTCAATAATCAAAACAAATAAATGCAGACAGGTCAAAACAAAACATCATAACAATATCACATAGGAAAAAAACAGCATTCCGAGATGTTGAATCGCTTTTTTTATCTTTTTATTACGCCCGAATCCACCAAAATAATAATTCTCAGTCCAAGAAGCATAAAACTGCGATTCTCTTGTCTCGAAAGGGGTAAACTTAGGTCCAAAATCGAGACAATAAATAGGGTCAGTAGAAGGCTGGGAGTTTGATAAACGACCTCATCATGAGCTATAAAAGGAAAACATAAAAAAACAGACTAAAATGTACGAAACATCTTCCCAAAAGTAAAGTTGATAAATTGGTCAGTATTTTACATACGAAATGAGATATTGTGCTTCTTCGTTTGTTCCAAATATGTTGCGTAATATTCCACTTATTTGGTTGAATTCTACATTTATTTAACTAACTAACTGACTAACCAACACGCCGCTTCTTCAGTCTGCTTTCATCCTTCTTTTGCCAACTCCATGCTTCACATCCATACATAAGGGTTGGAACCAGAACTCCATTGTGTACTGCCAGTTTAGCTTCCGCTGATAGATTTTTATTTGCTAAAACTGATTTTAGTGCACCATTCACTCTGTTCCCAGCATTCACTCTCCTTTCTATGTATGTCTTTATCAATCTTTCCATCCCTAGAAAACATACTACCCAAATATATGAAATCATCTACCTGTTCCAAAATCTCCCCATTTACCAATATTTCACACTCAGATCTACATTCATCTCTTTCAAAAACCATGATTTTGGATTTGCTAACATTCATCAATAAATCACTTTCCTTGCACACATTATACACTTTTGTCACCAACGTTTGCAGGTCTTCTTTGCTATCGGCAAGAAGAACAGCGTCGTCAGCATATAAAAGGCAACAAACGGTCAAATTATTCATTCTTGCTCCATTTATTTATGTGTATTTTAATACGTGACGCGTTTCGTCTTCTGAAGTCATTATCAAACACTCAAGTGTTTGATAATGTCCTAAGAAGACGAAACGCATAACGTATTTAAATACACATAAATAAATGTAGAATTCAACCAAATAAACCGTGTTTAATTTTGGATATATTACCCAGAAAATACTTTATAGTGCTCAGATCAAAAGTCGGAATAATCGAGGTGTATATCGGAATTATGTCCACCTCCGTGGTGTAATGGTCAGCGTGTTTAGCTACCGTGCTGGAGGTCCCGGATTCGATTCCTAGTGGGGTGAAAATAAATATTAGTGATTTTACACTGTAATATTGATTTAATATTACCCTGGACTGGTTCCTGAAACGCAAGAGTGATCACCTTGCCTTCATGTAAGTAAATTGATCAAGATAACACTGGGTCAATTTGATGCAGTGCCCTATGCACCATTGGGTGCGGATAAGGGTTATAAGTAAGTAAGTAATATCGGAATAATGAGAAGATGTATAAATGTGGAATAGGGGAAGATTACTTACAATGATAAGTGGTATGACGTTCTAATCTCGCTGCCTACCCGTGCGGGAATGCGCCGAAATATTTAGTTTTTTTTTATAAGTTTAAGTTTTTCCTGCTTTACGTATTTATGAGAAGATGCAATAATGTGGAAAAGGCGATGATTTTTTGAAAAGATAGAGTGATGTGGCGTTCTATTCTCACTCATCACTGTTGCGAGAATGCGGCGTAATAGATTAGTAAGCTAGTTAAAAAAAAAAATTTCCTGATGTTTTTTATGAAGGCCACAAATATTGAATAAACGAGTGGAAATGTCTTTTAATGGTTACTTCGTAAGATAATATAATTAATGCAACTCTATGTACCTACTAGGTGATTACTCACCTATACATAGTTGTCTTAGAATCTCCTGCATACATATTGCATGTGCAACACGCATTGAATTAATTTACATACTACAAAGGAAACAAATAAGACTCACAAAATAACTTTGAAACATTTATTACTTCGTTAATTGATTCGGCAGTCACATTGGTAACATATATCAATTTTTAATTTAAGTCTTACTTGGTTAAAACCACAATTTCTTAAAATCTATTCTGACGCGTATTTCGATGCATTTCGCATCATTTTCAAACACCGTAAATGATGCGGAATACATCGAAACACGTGTCATAATAGATTTTACGAAGCAGTGGTATCTACCAAGTAAAACTTACATTTATAACTGTCAATAACTGGCGGTATACAATAGCATCAATTGTCTACTGCCTCAGTCAATAAAAAAATTAAATAAAAATATACATATATATATATATATATATATATATATATATATATATATATATATATATATATATATATATATATATATATATATATATATATATATATATATATATATATATATATATATATATATATATATATATATATATGGTGTGAAGTGAATAGAAGTGAAGCACGGAGTGAGTAAAAGGAAGAGACTAAATGCAGTCAAACTGTGATCTCTCTGACGAATGTGCAACCACATGTGAAATGAGGAAAAATGCAAGGCTGAGATAAATACAATCGACAAAATAAAGAGAAGTGTATTAACACGGTTTTGTCATGTAGAACGAATGAGTGAGGAAACAACTGTAAAAAAATATATAAGAATAAGGAGAGGAAGAAGACCGAGAAAAACTTGATGAAGTATGTCAAATGCTTGAATATGCTCAGTTAAAGAGTTGAAATATTTGGTGGGTATATATCGCTCACTCCTTTCAAGAACGTCATAAATCAAAAATCGTCAATTTTCAGTTGTGCATATTTTCGGAATGCCCAGAAAATATACTATATCCCAGCAAAAGAGGCATATTTTTAAGTTAATATTTACCCGCTACAGGGTAAAAAGTGTTGTTTTTGCATTTTGAAGAAAATGTATTGTTTTATTATTTTTTTAAATAAACTAAATATTTTTCAAATGGAGAAAAAACCTTCAAGTTTTACCTAAAAAGATCTGTTGCACAGTTAAAAGTTCAGTAAGTGGCTTGATATTTATATTTAATTCATTGTATTATATTTTTAAACCTTAAAAACGTTCTCCTGAAAAATCAAGTATTTTGATTTATGACGTTCTTGAAAGCAGTGAGCGATATGTACACATGCATGAATGTGGAAGATGTCAAAAATGTTGACAAGAGTACTTTGGCATTTTATCTTCTCTGGCTACTCTTGCGGAGAAGCAGCGTGATGCTTAGTACATTGATTAGTTAGATTTCTCTTGGATATTCGTGTTTTACGTGAGAAGATTAGAGCGATATTTTTTAAATAGCCGAGAGTAATAACATTCAACAATAAGACTGTAATTGGTCTCACTACTGTAGACGTACTTGAAGTATGATTCAGTGAAAAATAAAACATGCCGCCAATGGATGCGGTGATTAATTGACTTCTTTAATCCGATGTGACAAATGCGTTGTTAAACACACATTATGATTCTCGTGAGATAAACTCGATTGTAACAACATACAACAATGTGATGTTCTAGTGATTCAAGAACAATGTTTCAAAATTGGTTCATATACATATATAGAACTTCCAAGAATTTGAGTAGTGTGGTTGTCAATAATGGGTAGAATTGGTGAATGTTACACGTGTATAAAGTGATCACTTAAACCAGCCTATGACGGTCGTCAGCCCCGTAAATGCTCAGACGTCCATATTCTTCTTCATCTTTGATGAGATGTTAAAAAATAATATGAAAATAACTCCTGTAATTGGAGATAATCCAGATTTTGTGAACAAGTATTTGGACACACTCAAAATGTTGTAAATAAATTATCTGATCAAATTATAAGCTAAATAATAAAAATGAAAATGGTATTTTCTGGCGTTTCTCATGTGTGTGATTTTAATCCAGGATTCGGATCTCACATAATAATATAAGAGTTTCTGCTTAGTAAAAAGCTTCTTTACATCTCACCAATAGATGTCTCTAGTGATGTTCTAGTGATTCAAGAACAATGTTTCAAAATCGGTTCATATATATAGAACTTCCAAAAATTTGAGTAGTGTGGTTGTCAATAATGGGTAGAATTGGTGAATGTTACACGTGTGTAAAGTGATCACTTAAACCAGCTTATGACGGTCGTCAGCCCCGTAAATGCCAAGACTTTCATATTCTTCTTCATCTTTGATGAGATGTTAAAAAATAACATACAACAATGTAACGAGCTAACTCGTTCGTACATGATGTTTTGGTTCGAAGTCTTAAAAATAGCTAGTTAAAATAGCCACCTTAAAAAAAGTGAATTTCTTAAAATTTTATTTACTTTACATGAAGTTAAAGACTTGATCCAAATGCCACCATAGCGGCTGTAGGAGAATAACTCGTTACGTTTGCAAACGAGGTAATGAAGAATTCATCATCAAACCCTTATCCGCACCCCAATGGTGCATAGGGCACTGCATATAAACGCAGTGTTATCTTGATCGTTAACACATGAAGGAAAGGTGATCAGCCATCCGCTTCAGGTACCAGTCCAGGGTGATATTGAATAAACATTAGAGTGGAAAATCACTTATATTTATTTGACCCCCCCCCCCGGGAATCGAACCCGAGACCTCCAAAATGATAGTCGAGCGTGCTGACCATTACACTATGGAGGCGGACAAACGAAGAATTATTGTCATATTATTTTTTGACATCTCATCAAAGATGAAGAAGAACATGGAAGTCTGGGCATTTACGGGGCTGACGACCGTCATAGGCTGGTTTAAGTGATCACTTTACACACATCTAGAAGAAGATCAAAGAACTCTTGGATGCCGCAGAAAGAAAACATGATTCGAAGACATGGCCTAGGTGGCGTTGTCCATGATAAAAAGACCTACAATCTGAGGACGAGAAAAGCTGACCACTATAGCCTACAAAGACGATAAGTTGGGATGGAGCCAGGAAGAAAATAATATAAAATAAAAATGTTTTATTTACCAGAAAATTTACGATAAAAGCAAAATTCTTTCGAAATAAAACCACAACACATAAAGCAGAGGATTCATTTTGATTGCTTACTATGGGAAAATATAAAGCTTGGATATCACTTTATCTCTTTATTTACACAATTTTTATGAAGCACAGAACTCAGTGTGAGTAAACACAAGTTTTGAAAATCAAGAAATATATCATAAAGCTGTTCAAAACAGTACAGTATTTTCATATTATATAATATTTTCTATCGAAGTCTACAATCGAAAGTACTGAAAATAATAATAATAACAAATCCCTTACCGCACCCCTATGGTGCATAGGGCACTGCTTCATATAAACACAGTGTTATCTCGATCGATTACACATGAAGGAAAGGTGATCAGCCCTCCACTTCAGGTACCAGTCCAGTGTAATATTCAATAAATATTAGAGTGAAAAAAATACTTATATTTATTAAACCTCCCTGGGAATCGAACCCGGGACGGTTCCAGAACGGTAGCCGAGCATGGTGACCATTACCCTACGGAGGCGGAAAATAATATAATATTTTTAATGAATCAGAGATGCACTCCTAAATGAACATAATAATATTTGATAACATTTTAATTGTACGAAAGACTTACTTTAATTTTAAATAATATATTTTAATTATTAATCGACTTTCCCCTCTTGATCCCCACCTTGTCGCGGTGAGGGGGCTTGCGTGCCTCAGTGATTCACCAGGCTATGGCGGTAGTCTAACTACCAGAAGGGTCTCCCATGCCAAGCAGGTTGGTGAAGAGAGGCCAGACAAAGCGGGAAACAAGGTTGAGCCAACCTGGTGAGGGGTCCTCGGACCTCAGGCCTCGGGAGCGCAGGGCCAATCACTCTGCCTCCCTAAACCCTTTGATTACGATAAGTCCACGAAATGCCTCGGACACCGACTTCTCTGGCACCCCCCGACCCGGCTGTGGTATTAGGACTGCGCTCACTAAACGGCTCCTATCCAACAATTCATCTTTCCGGATTGGAACGTACAATGTGCGGACAATGCAGGTCCACGGTAAAGATATTCACGCGACTCGTATCATGGATGACTACAAGTTAGACATCCTAGGACTGAGCGAGTCGCGATGGAAAGGATCTGGAAAGAGGTTGTTGGATAGTCACATGTGTCTGCACTCCGGCCAAGAACGATATCACCGTCAAGGGGTGGCAATTCTCCTTTCAGAAAGAGCAGCAAAGTGCTTGCTTAGTTGGGAACCAATTTCTGAAAGGCTTATACGCGTCACCCTCCAAACGGCCGATAGTTCTGTCACTGTCCTTCAGTGCTACGCGCCTACCGAAATTGCAGATGTCCAAACAAAAGATGCCTTTTACGACTCTCTCCATGCGGTCATCGCCTCTCTCCCAAGAAGAACCCGCGTGGTAGTATTGGGAGATTTCAACGCGAGAGTCGGAACAGACCCATCACTTGCCCCAACGGTGATGGGAAGGCACGGCTATGGGCAAGCCAATGACAATGGAGAAAGACTGGTCGAGTTCGCTAGTATTAACGACCTTGTCATTGGCGGTACGCTATTTCCCCATAAGTCCATCCATAAGTACACCTGGACCTCCCCTGATGGACGAACAAGAGCGCAGATAGATCACGTCCTCTATGGACGTGCTAACCGGCGAGAGCTCCTCGATGTCAGGTCCTACAGAGGGGCCGACATTCATAGTGATCACGAGTTACTCGTCGGAAGAATCTGTCTGCAGCTCAAACGTCTGCCGAGATGTCCTCGGCGGAAGAGAATCAACTTAGACAAGTTGAAGAGTGCCGAAATAAGATTGAGATTCGAGGAAACGGTCGGACAACGTGCCCAGCAAGAAACCGATCCTCAGTCCATTTATGTTGACTCAATTGAGGCGCAGTGGGCTAGTCTTAAATCGGCTCTCAACTCTTCCGCCAATGAGGTTCTTGGCCCCAGGATAGGAGAAAGACCCCATTGGATGTCAGATGAGACTTGGGGAAAGATAGCTGAGCGCGCTCACTTAAAAGCACTGAGGGACAGTGAAAGTGACCCCTTCCAACTGGACACCCTCAGAGATGACTACAGGCGCCAAGATCGTATAGTCAAACGATCATGTAGACTCGATAAGCGCCGTCATCTCGATTCTCTTATTGTAACGGCGGAACATGCTGCCCAAGGAAATGACACGCGGAAATTATTCCAAATTACAAGAAAGATCTGCGGAAAGAATTCGATAACCCCTGGAGCTGTGAAAAACACAAATGGAGTTATCGAATCTGACGCGGATCGTATAAAGGAAATATGGCGTGATCATTTCCACAGGGTCTTGAATCGCCCTCCTCCACCAATCATCCTCGATATTCCCTCGGAGGCTGCGTCAAGCATTCCGCGGGCGGTCGCCATACCTGATGGTCCACCGACACAGGCGGAAATTATAGCTGCCGTGTCGAAATTGAAAAATGGGACTGCCCCTGGTGTTGATGGTATCCACCCGGAATTCTTGAAATGCAGCGTTACTGGCATTATTGGCCCTTTACACCAATTAATGTCCAGTGTGTGGGAAGAAGAGCGATGCCCTAGAGACTGGGTAAATGGGGAGATTACCGTGTTACATAAGAAGGGTGATCCACTCAACTGTGACAACTACCGCGGCATTACGCTACTCAGCGTACCTGGGAAGGTGCTTGCCCACGTAATCTTGCAGAGAATCCGAGCCCCCATTATGCAGGTGCTCAGAGAAAACCAGGCAGGGTTTCTGCCTGGCAGGTCCTGTGCGGATCAAATCCATAATATTCGCCACATTCTACAGCAGAGCCAGGAATTTAACAGTTCTCTGGCGATGTGTTTTGTAGACTATGAGAAAGCGTTTGATAGTCCGCACAGGCCCACACTCTGGAAAGTACTGGAAGCTTATGGGGTGCCTGCGAAATTAGTGGAGCTAATTAAGTCCCTTCACCTCAATAGTGAATGCCGTATGAGAGTTGACGATGTTGTCACGGATTGGTTTGGGGTCTCTACCGGAGTCAGACAAGGCTGCGTCCTTGCGCCGTTTCTCTTCATCATCCTCATGGATTTCATTCTTCGAAAGTCATTACCATCTGACCGAGGTATAACCATCTCCCCCTCCCGGAAACTCTGCGACCTAGAGTACGCAGATGATGCTGTTTTAATTGATGACTCCGTCGAGGGTCTTCAATTAATCGTCGACAGGGTAAATAGGTACTCTACGCACATGGGGCTAACAATAAATGTTGCAAAAACCCATGTGTTGTGCAACAGCTCATGCCTAGATGCCCAACAACCCTTGATGTTGAGTAACCAGCGCATCGAAAGGGTCGAGAGTTTCAAGTACTTGGGAGTGTACGCGACTGAAAATGGCAGCCTTCAAAAGGAACTGGGAGTGCGATTAGGACTCGCAGGGTCCGCATTTAACAGTATGAAGGCTGTCTGGAGATCGGATTTATACTCGGTGAAGACCAAATGCCGCCTATACAATGCCTGCATTGCTCCTGTTCTCTTATACGGCTGTGAAACATGGCACCTTACAAGGGCCCAGAGCAGCCGTGTACTAAGCTTTGAGAACAGGTGTCTGCGGAGAATTTTAGGCGTGCGGTGGTTTGACTTTGTGAGGAATGAAGAGATAAGGCGTAGGACGCAGCAAATCTTGGTCACAACTGTCGTCAAGAAAAGGCGATTCAGTTGGCTTGGCCATGTACTCCGCATGCCCCCTGAGAGCCTTAATCAAGCTTGCCTCTTTTACAAGGCATCAGGTTCGCGCCGCCCAGGACGACCACTGCTGACAATTCGTCGGCAGTTCTCGTCAGAACTTCGGGACGCGGATCTGACTTGGGAGGATGCAAGGGAGCTGGCAGCCGACAGAAAAGCCTGGAGACAGTTTGTGGACTCCATATGCTCCACCTAGGGAGCGGATATGGTTTATTATTATTAATCGACTTTATATTGGATTTTTTTAAAGACGTCACAATCGTTGTTCCATTCCTATCGTATATTCCACTATCCGACCCTTTGCTACATATAAAAATCTATAATTGAACATATTGACACTAATACCTAAAAGGCGTCGGTTAGTTTTTCCCACTAAGTTAAGTGATCACTTTATTCACGTGTAACATTCACTATTACCCTCTTTACATCAACCTATGATTGACAACCACAAAACTCACAATTTTAGAATTTATACAATTGTAATAAATCTGATGTCATTTGATTGAGTTTACGGCAGTATCTATGGTGGATTAAAAAAGCTTTTTTTTAGCAACCTTTTACAACATTTTGAGTGTGTCCAAACACTTGTTCACAAAATCTGGATTATCTCCAATTACAGGAGTTAATTTCTTTTTTTTTTTGACTGGTTTAAGTGATCACTTTACACACGTTTACGGTCGTCAGCCCCGTAAATGCCCAGACTTCTATATTCTTCTTCATCTTTGATGAGATGTCAAAAAAAAACATACCTTTTATTTAGATGTACGAGTAGGTATGCAAAATCCTTTGACATTCAGCATTATTTTACATTCTGGGAGATGCCTTAAAATACGATTTTGAATTTTTATGCAAATATCCAATTAGATCAGTCATTTTTTTCACATTATATATTTTTTTTTACAGTTTCAAAAATTATTGCAATATGGACGTTCAATAATGAACAGCATGGTAAACATTACGCTAGTGTATGAAGTGATCGCTTAAGACAGCCAAATGCCAATTCGTTAGCCTTGGGATGATCACAGCAATATAATTCTCTATACTTCTCTAATAATAAAAACAGATTAAGACGTTTCATCTCAAGTTAAAACACCTATAATATTGACATATCATCCGTAGGGCGAAGAATCCAGTGTCTGATAGAATACATAAAAATAAATTGTAAAAACATTAAGAAATAATGTGATGTAACCAATATTTTTGTGAAAAAGTAAACAAGACCCGCGTTTTAAACTAAAGTTAATTAAGTAGAGAGATAATGTGACATAAATAACTTTGTTTGAATAATTAAGATAAGACGACTTCGACTATAAAGACGATATTACATATTAAGTATTCAAATAATTTGCATGTTAATTTTACATGTTTAATTATGAAACAAATTGACCTACAATATGTCTTTTATTCCATACAAATACGTAATATTTCAAATTCCAATGCACCAAAACACTTCAATGAAAACATCATATTCCTTTCAGATCAAGATGTTTCAATATCTCAGATGAAAACACTTTATCTTCTTTCACAAATTAAATCTGTCAAAACTACCAGACCATGACACGCGAACGATGCACTTTCAAGAAAATTCTGAAAGATTACCTTCCAATATGATCCTTTCTTCGAATCAAATAAATGCCTTCCTTTCTTTCACCAATAGTAAATTTAAAACAATACTTTAAATATTATTTTGAGAAAAAAAATGTTTTTTGATCCAATCACATTTTTATTAGCCAATTAGTTTCGGCAACAATATGTTGCCCTCTTCAAAAATCAAAGTCTTTTAAATAATATATCAATATGATCAACAAAGTTAGTGCTTTCAATATTCAAAACACGATACTTTAATAATTAAAGAAATCATTAATACTTCAACACATTATAATTTATGTATATTTTTTTTTATATTTTCTATATATGTTTATATATATATATATATATATATATATATATATATATATATATATATATATATATATATATATATATATATATATATATATATATATATATATATATATATATATATATATATATATATATATATATATATATATATATATATATATACAAATATATATATATATATATATATATATATATATATATATATATATATATATATATATATATATATATATATATATATATATATATATATATATATATATACATATATAAATATGTACATACATATTTTTTTTTATATCCAGGTATATACCTGTTGATGGAAGCATCTGTAGCTTCCAGAACTAATCGTGATAAAATTTAATACTAGAGTGGCAAAAAAGTGTTTTATTTGTACTTTAATCACGTCATATCACAAAGTGAATGTCGAAATCATATATGCTTTAATGAAGAGAGATTTTCTCCAATTGAATTCATGTACCTATTAATATAAATTTTTAATTATAACAAATGCTAAGAAAGCAATGCGTAAAATCAACTGTTTCTAGTACCTATCTTGAAGGTTACACTTTTTACGTTTTTTTTAGTATTTGAACACTAAAGATACCTTAAAATACCTTTTTCCTTTAATACCTTTTCGGTATTTACAAACAGACACAACAACGATGTAGGTATGTTGTGTAAACAGATGTTTCACAAAAGACTATGTCCAATGACTTACGATTTAAAGCTGTTATTGACATGGCCGAAATTATTTTAACTATGAAATAAAATCACCTTTGTCAACATTATTGGAGTGTTCATAAAGAAATACATTCCGATATTTCAATTACCTGAAATATTTTTTCATGGTTCGTAATGAATATTGAGGATATTTCTACAAAATAAAAAAATCAATACATTAAACAACAATACCTTTATAAATTAAAATAAATAATGGTTTGTTCGTAATCTTAAATTCTTTTTTTCTTTTTTAACCTTCTGTCCTCTAGTGTTAAATAAAGCCCTCTTTCTTATCCTTTCATATTTTCTTGTCTTTTTGTCTGATGTTGCTTGCAGCCACTTTTTACCCCCCACAGCGGCTTTGTCGTCAGACCATCTTTTTTCAGGTCTTCCGATGCCTATTTTATTCCTCCAACTTAAAATTTTAGGGTCCATCTTGTGGAGTCTTCAATAATCTTAAGTTATTCAACAACATCATTAAAATTTATACACCTCGTGTTATTATATACACATATATTTTTTTTACTCATTTTTACTGTGAAAGGTTAAAACATGCTAAATCAAAGTTTTTATTGTAATGACACAACATTTTTAAATTATGACACAACATTTTCCAAAGGTATAATTACGCCTGATCAGTTCAATGTGGATTTAAATAAAATGATCCTCTAAGAAAGTGTAAATTTTTACAAAGAAATATCGCTCGATCAAGACATTAAAATTTATTGCACTTTGAATATAAAACTACATCACTCTTAAATACTCTTCACGCTTCTTCCATTGCAAGTACAAATCCATCAGCCTGAATGTCCAATTTATCGGTTTTTTATTGATCGTGATTTATTTACGACAAATATTGAACATTATATTATTTTATTGTAAATTTACTATCGAAGATTTTTATAGCGTGACCTTTTTTAATCGATTTTATTGTTGTAATAATTAACTTTTGTTACGTCTGCTCAAGTGAGCGATGTCAAATAATTGACAAAGTGTGGATGTAAAAAAATTAGCGTAATATAATATATATATATATATATATATATATATATATATATATATATATATATATATATATATATATATATATATATATATATATATATATAAATATATATATATATATATGTATATATATATATATATGTATATATATATATATATATATATATATATATATATATATATATATATATATATATATATATATAAATATATATGCATATAATAGGATATAATTCATTATATTTTGTATTTCAATAAAAAAATATTTATATTCTCCAATAACCGAAGACAAAAATGAGAGTTTGAGAAGAATTTTGTACATAAATGCGTTTACTTAATGCCATTTCTAATAATTTTCCAAAAAAAAACAGATTTTTCTGGTCCAGATTTTTATTAAAAAAATAATAAAGGTGACAAAAGGTGTGTTAAGATGGTTTGGACATGTAGAACGAATGAGTGAGGAAAGAACGGTAAAACAAATTTATGATGCGAATGTAAGTGGAAAAAAGAGCAGAGGAAGGCCGAAAAAAACATGGCACGATCAGGTATGCCAAATACTTGAAAGTGGTGTTAGGAGTCGTAACAATCGGTGGGTATGTATGAGGAGATGCACGAACGTGGAAGAGGCAAAGAATGTTTGCAAAGACAGAGTGGTGTGGCGTTCTATTCTCTCTGCCTACCCCTGCGGGGAAGCGGCATGATGGTTGCTTAGTTAGTTAGTTAAATAATAAAGGCAAACTGTTGTCAAATTGTAAAGATAAATTGAATCATTCTGGTGTTAAAAAATCAAATTGTTCCAATTGTCTAGCCTTTTTTGTTAAAGATTATAATTTGACCAGTTAATTTATTTACAATATTTTGAAAGTATCCAAATACTTGTTGACAAATCTGGATAAAATCCAATTAGGAGTTATTCTTTTAAATAATTCATAATTGGAGATAATCCAGATTTCTGAACAAGTATTTAGACACACTCAGAATTTTGGGTTCAATTTTATTAATTAGGGAAAATTGGTGAATTAAATCATTTTTATATTTTTTCTTTCATGTTCCCTTTCAAGGATGTTTGTGAAATATTTGAAAATATCAGGTTTACGGTTGAATTACTCCGTTACTGAACTCTCCGATATTCAGTCAGCTCTGATGGAGTTAGCCACTTCACTCATTAAGCCAACATACATGTCGCTCACTCCTTTCAAGAACGTCATATATAAAAATCGTCAATTTTCAGTCATGCATGTTGTCCGGATGCCCAGAAAATGTACTATATCCCAGCAAAAGCGGCATATTTTTAACTTAATATTCACCCGCTACAGGGCAGAGTGTGTTGTTTTTGCATTTCGAACAACAGGTATTGTTTATTTTTTTAAATAACTACTCACGCACGCTTGGCTATCGTTCTGGAGGTCCCGGGTTCGATTCCCAAGGGGGGTAAAATAAATATAAGTGAATTTTTCACTGTAATATTTATTCAATATTATTACCCTGGACTGGTACCTGAAGCGGAGGGCTGATCACCTTTCTTTCATGTGTAAACGATCAAGATAACACTGCGTTTATATGATGCAGTGCCCTATGCATCATTGGGGTGCGGATTAGGGTTTTATTATTTATTAATTAAATATTTTTCAAATGGAGAAAAAACCTTCTGGTTTTACCTAAAAATATCTGTTGCACAGTAAAAAGTTCAATAAGTGGCTTGATTTTTATTTTAAATACATTGTATTGTATTTTTGAACTTTAAAAACGTTCTCCTGAAAAATCATGTTTTTTTTATTTATGACGTTCTTGAAAGGAGTGAGCGATATATGTATGTATTTATGTAACGGTATGTTCATAAATATAAATAATTGTTGAAGTATTTATGAATAATTGAACAACGTATTATTTTTTATTAGATTGCGTGAGATTGTGTGTATAAAAAAACGTTCTCAATATTTATGTCTTAAACATGCGGATAAAAACGAATCTGGTATGATCTATAAAATAATTTAAATAACCGGTTGGTTAACCTATGTATAACCAAACGTAAACAAAGAAAATACCAGTTTATTCAATAAACATTGTTATTTATTACACAAATCTGGAATAAAATGAAAAACAAATGAAAAATAACAATAAAAACCCAAAAGGCTAATATGTGTTAATGTTTTTGTGAACGTTCTTTTAACTTTACCAAAATAACGGAAAGAAATGTATATATATATATATATATATATATATATATATATATATATATATATATATATATAAATATATAAATATATATATATATATATATATATATATATATATATATATATATATATATATATATATATATATATATATATATATATATATATATATATATATATATATATATATATATATATATATATATATATATATATATATATATATATATATATATATATATATATATATATATATATATATATATATATATATATATATATATATATATATATATATATATATATATATATATATATATATATATATATATATATATATATATATATATATATATAAATATATATATATATAGATATATATATATAAATATATATATATATATATATATATATATATATATATATATATATATATATATATATATATATATATATATATATATATATATATATATATATATATATATATATATATATATATATATATATATATATATATATATATATATATATATATATATATATATATATATATATATATATATATATATATATATATATATATATATATATATATATATATATATATATATATATATATATATATATATATATATATATATATATTTATATATATATAAGTATATATATATATATATATATATATATATATATATATACACACACAATTACAAGTGTATATGATCGGTAGGTGCAGTGAAAGTGAAAATAATGTGGTGTGGCGTTCCATTCTTTCTGCCTACCCTAATTGAATCCGGGACCTCCAGCACAGTAGCTAAACACGCAAACCATTACACAATGGAGGTGTAATTTTTATTATTCGGAATATATATTGCATGCGTTAAACTTATGTACCTTATAAACTACGGATTTAGCTCACTTTTACAGTATATAACAAAGTATTTTGTAGATATTAATATAAGCTGTTCGACGTATTGAAAATTATTATTTTTTATAGCAGAAAGAAAAAAAGTCAATATACCACACCGAAATAATATGAATGTTCTCTTTAAAATTATTTACCTGGTAAATATTACTTACATAACGCCCAGAAACGCTTTAAATATTTGATGTACACACATCAGCCGACTTCTTTCAACCAAACGCGTTTTCACATACACAAATCCAAACAAACTCGCCTTAATAAAACACGTACCCATCAAATTATTAAGTGCCGTGATTAATAAGAGCTGTAAATTATGCAAATATTAACTTACCATTTCAATAGAAAATTTCCAACTTGACTAAAAATAAAATTATCTCCTCCAAATACTAAACACTTGGCGCCTTTGTTGTCATCAAAAATTCGTATCACATTTTGTAAATTAATTCACGTTGAATAAATCTCATTCAAATTTATTTGTTGGAAATAAATCACGTATCACACAACACATAAGTTTTTTTTAAGGTTGTTTTTATCTGCAGAATAACAGTGAATATCACTATTTTTAATTATCAAATATATATAACAATGTGATGACATCAAAATGTTGAAATATTGAAATACTCGTATAAATAATACTTATTTATATATGTATACATATATATGTATACATATATATATATATATATATATATATATATATATATATATATATATATATATATATATATATATATATATATATATATATATATATATATATATATATATATATATATATATATATATATATATATATATATATATATATATATATATATATATATATATATATATATATATATATATATATATATATATATATATATATATATATATATATATATATATATATATATATATATATATATATATATATATATATATATATATATATATATATATATATATATATATATATATATATATATATATATATATATATATATATATATATATATATATATGTATATATATATATATATATATATATATATGTGTACTTACATACATACATTCATACATATATATATATATGTATGTATTTATATCGAATAAATTTTCAAACAAACCAAATTCTACAAAGTCTAAAAGACCTTTGAATTTTGTTTTAAAAATCGTATGTAGACACTTTTAAAACATTATGAATTTCTATAAATCACTTTTTTTAAAGCAAATTGAAAAACGGAAAAATCGATTTAGACACTTAATCATGAATAACAACAAAGTGACAATCCATGTAATTCAAATATCGAAATGCTAAATTTTCAATATCATTCGTACACTTTTGATTTTTTTTTAAATTTCTTTTAAATTTCGAATGCACGTTCACGAACAGCGTTCAATTATTATTAAGACACTTCGAATAACAATGCACACATTTTCAAATTTTCAAATAAATCGAATCATCGTTCCAAACGATTCGACGTTCGAATCGAATATACACTATGAATAACAATGTATTATATATTGTTATTCAAAAATATCGAAACACCGGGTTTGTTTTAACTTTGGAACAGATTTTAATTTTCGAACAATTCGAATTCGCTATTCGCAACGCTCGTATTGTTATTTGTTGTTCGAAGTCGCGTTCTAACGGCCCCGGCGAACGTCAGCTGTCCGATATCGACCCAAGTCGACTGCTCATAGGTCGGATTAACTCAGATTCGAAACTGTCATTGGAGCAGCGCGCCAAAATATTCGATTGCTAATTCGAACCAAGGATGCTTTCTTCGAAACACAATCGGTTTGGAAAAAACTTATTTTATTTTATGTTATTTTGAGAAATAAAAAATACTCTGTTTTTTATGTGAGTAAAATTATTTTATGTATTAATTTTAAATCAAACACAGATTTTTTGAGTCTACTAAGAATGGAGTTCTACAATTAAACGCCAAATCAATAAATAAGTAAAATTATTGCCTGGTATATATGAGAAGACGCATGAATGTGGAAGAGGTGAAGATCGTTTGCAATGACAGATTGATTTGGTGTTCTTTTCTCTCTGCCTACTCTTGCAGAGAACCGGCGTGATGGTAAGTAAGATTTCTTGAATGTTTTTGCAGATACTTTGTGGCTCATTTATAAAATAAAACAACTTTGTTTTAACCATTTTTTATAGGTACACTTTATCCAACCGGTTTCGACAAGAACCTTGTGAACCTTGGGTTAATGTGCTAATTTCTAAAACATTCAAATACTCATAGTTCAGTTAGGTTATAGTTAGGTTCTTGTCGAAACCGGTTGGATAAACTGTGGGTAGGAATAAAAAGTGGGTAAAACAAAGTTGTTTTTTTCTTTATATTATTCATATTTAAAGCATTTACTTTGTGGTTAGTCATTGTTATTGTTTTCATGCGGTGGTTGTGAATGTCCTGACGAAGAGACGGGTACGTCTCGAAACCGGTGGACATAAAAATATCGGTGAGTGGTGATATACTTATATCATTAACATTTTTGTAATAAAATAAATAAGTAATATTTTATTTTATAAAGTTATTTATTTATTATAATATTAAAGACAGGTGATCAGTCCTGCATTCCAGACCAGAAAATATGCCTGTTTATGTTATTTTCTGGTATTTGAAATGTCATAATGATAGTGGAACACGCAACGAATACCTTATCTATTGTCTTACGAGAAAAATAGTAGATATATTTTCAATTTGCTTTGATTGCAAGAGTACAAGTTTATAATATTATTAGTTTATTTTATATTTCCGTCAGTCAAGTGGAAAAAATGCAAGGACAACAAGAGCGTGCTGGTAATTCAAGAAAGGTCTCTGTAGTGACATGATCAGTGATCGGTGATCAGTGATCATCTCGAACCTTGCTCAATGACGAATCTTGTATCATAGAATAAAATAACAACTATATATTTTTTTGTGGATAAGGATATTGAGAGAAGAGTGAATGCAGGGAATAGAATAAATGGTATTATTTTTTTGACATCTCATCAAAGATGAAGAAGAATATGGAAGTCTGGGCATTTACGGGGCTGAAGACTGTCATAGGCCAGTTTAAGTGATCACTTTACACACGTGAAACATTCACCAATTCTACCCATTATTGACAACCACACTACTCAGATTCTTGGAAGTTCTATAAATATGAACCAATTTTGAAACCTTGTTCTTGAATCACTAGAACTTCACTAGAGACATATTGGTGAGATGAAAAGAAGCTTTTTATTGATCAGAAACTCTTTTATTAGTATGTGAGGTCTGATTCCTGGATTATAATCACACACACATGTGGTCACACCGTCAATATAATTGGAGGTAATCCAGATTTGTGAACAAGTATTTGGTCACACTCAAGATGTTGTGAATAAATGGTGCTTTGAACAGAGTAATTGCAAATAAAAATGTGTCCATGGAAGCCAAACTAGCGGTTCACAACGGCGTGCTGGTACCGACACTAATGTATGGAAGCGAAATATGGAACTGGCAAAGGAAGGATGAAAGCAAAGTGAACGCTGTTGAAATGCGCTCCTTCAGACGAATGTGTTTACAATAGTTTTTCAACACACGCATTTTTACAAATTACGAATTTTTTTTATATTAAACTCTTGTAATAAACCACTTAATAAGTTTTATTTTTACTATACACGACTAGTTTCAAAAACTTACAGATGTTTTCATCTACAGGTGAAAAGTATAACTAATTTTCACCTGTAGATGAAATCATCTGTAAGTTTTCTAAACTAGTCGTGTATAATAAAAATTAAACTCATTAAGTGGTCTATTACAAGCCGAATGTTAATGCCGAATCAATAAATGATACAATTTACAATAGTGTGCCATCACTGGGTTTTCATGTGCCGAGGGCACAGTTTATGACATGTATTTTTAAAAAAAATGTTAAATAAACCACTTAAATTAATTTTAACCCTTCTGGGAATCGAATCCGTGACCTCCAGCATGCTAGCCAAATGTGGTAATGACGACACAATGGAAGCAGATAAATCTGGAACATTGCCAAGTCTAACAAATAAACCAGACAATTAAAAATCTGCATTGAAATATTTTTGGCGACATCAAATTTGTGATATTCTAGTTGAAAGCAATAAAAGCTATTCTCTTATGCAGATTCGAGGAATTTGATGCTTCACAGAATATCGCCCACTCCATTCAACAACGTCATATATAAAAAAAACTTGATTTTTCAAGAGATCGTTTTTAAAGTTTAAAAATATAATAAGATGTATTTAAAAAATATTTAGCCACTTATTGAACTTTTTATTGGTAATCTGAATATTTTTTCTCAATTTGAAAAATATTAAGTATATTTAAAAAATAATTAAACAATACCTTTTCTGGCCTGTAGCGGGTAAATATTAAGTTAAAAATATACCGCTTTTGGTGGGATACAGTGCATTTTCTGGGCATTCGGAAAACATGCAGAACTGAAAATTGACGATTTTTGAAATATGACGTTGTTGAAAGGAGTGAGCGATATGTGTATGCACATACGGGATTTCCACGTATGTTGCCCCATATCACATCACCCGGATTCGTATATTCGCGTCGAGATATGTCAAATGCATCGCAAGGAATGCAATTTATGCATCATTTTAAGAAAAATTGCCATCGACAAGATGGCTGCCTTGTGCATACAACCATTTCATTGTTCAAACGACAAGGCTCCGAGATGACAATAATACACATTTTTCTTGGAAAGGGAAAATCTTTTGTTTTTTTTTTTAAATAAAAATTTATGTGAAAAAAAACAAGATGTTTTTATCTTATTCTTAATTTTTAAATTTCGCGTTTAATTTATAGAACTCCATTTTAATTCGTGTGGCACGTTCGTTAAAAAATCCCATAACTGGGCGAAATAATTGTCATAAAATTGATTTTTATGTGTTTTTTTAACAATAAATATTACTTAGTAGACTAAAAAAATCAGTGTTTGATTTAACGTTTAGTACATTAAACGTTATTTCATTATATGAAATACTTTACATTTTAAAAATATTATTAATATCTTTGACATATTCATAATATACTAATATTATCCCTTGGAGCAGTGTTTCGCAAAGTGTGTGCCGCGGCACACTGGTGTACCGTGGTGATTAGTTGGCGTGTCGCGGAAAAAAGTCTATTTTTTTGAAGATAACATCCTTGTAAACAAGCTATTCAAATTTTGATAGCCTGCGCTTAGTTAAACAGGATCACATTTCGCATTTAACATAATAATTACAACATTTTGAGTGTGTCCAAATACTTGTCAGCCTCGTAAATGCCCAGACTTTCAAATTCATCTTCATTTTTAATGAGATGTCAAAAAAAAATTAAATAAAAAAATAAAAAAATAAAAACACACTTTGTTATGTATGTTTTTGCTTTATTTTAATTTTTAGAATAAACCAATATTAAATAAACATTGTTTTTTCTTTGGTGTACCTGAAAAATTTCTTGATTTGGCTGAAGTTGGGGAACACTGCCTTAGAGACAAAATAATGGGTTCACGCATTCGCGGAAGCCTGGCTGTAACAGGCATCAATAGTAAGGTAGAGGAAAGGCAATTGGAGGTGGTATGGGCACATAGGACGCAGAGAACCTGATTATATTGTGAACCAGGCAATCGCCATGGATATTCCTGGAAAAATCTATAGTTTTTACTATTCATCAATGCTTTAGAATTATAATACAATTTAAGGCATAGCCTAGGTGACGATGTCCATGATAGAAGGACCTACATCCTGAGGACGAGGAAAGCTGACACCAACAGTCTAAAAAGATGATAAGTTGGGATGGAGCCAGGAATAAGATGTGGATTTGCTCCACTTACGAGATAATAATATCAGCATTTAATCAAGGTTTTTGCCAATAAACAACTTACTACTTTCATTTTATACCGTAGATGTCCTGACGAAGCAACATAAAGAAAATGTTTTCAATTAAAGCCCAAATTTAGTTTTAATTTAGGCATGGCCTAGGTGACTTTTTTCCTCCTGAACATTATCATTACAAGGACCCACAACCTAAGGACGTAGACAGCTGACCCCAATGGATCCCCAGGAAGAAGAAGAAGATAAAATACAAATAGTACATAAAATAGCGAATTGCCTCATAATTTATGACTTACACACATGTTTTTTTACCAACATCAGTAATCTGGCCGTAAAAAACGCATTTAAAAATTAATGAGTTCTGGAAATAGTATAAAACATCAATGCACCTCGCAGACAATTGCATTGTGGACCGTTTATAATTCTCTCGGTACAAAAATGCAGCCAGTTTGCTGAGTGCATTTTTAAAGCGCTGTCCATATAAGGTAATTCAACAATATCGTTGAATACTTTTTTGAAGTGTCCGCGGGGAATACGTGCGAGGTCTGTATAAATAATTACTCGCATCCACCCATAAACAAAGTGTTGATTTTATGGTTATGGAAGAGTAAACTAGCTGTTCGAGTGCGCTTATTTTATTTTCAGTGGTAAATTATACTTTTTGCTTACTAAAAATAGTTGAACACTGTTCACATTTGTAGAATTATGTACTACTACGACTACCACTTGTATATTTTATGATCGTATTGTATTAAAATGTAACTTTTATATCTTTAAAAATTATCTTAATAATGTGAAAAATGCTGGTTTTCTTTACATACCTTAAATATGGTGCATATCAAGTTTTATAAAAAGATCTATGTAGTCAATCAAATCTTTATTTAAAACCTTCAATTAATAATTTATTATTAGATTAAAACCAATATTTTTAGCTTTTCCACTTTTTTATTTGACCAGCGACCGGGTTTCGTCGTTACCGACATCATCAGAGTGATGTCGGTAACGATGAAACCCGGTCGCTGGTCAAATAAAAAAGTGGAAAAGCTAAAAATATTAGTTTTAATCTAATAATAAATTAAAAATGCAATTCCATCACGAAGTGTCAGTGGATAATATAAATCTTCAATTAATATATGATTGACAAATACAGTGGCTCTAATATGTACATTGTACTGTTTGTAAGTTGTACATATGTACATTTCAATTACTTCAAATGTGGTCGGGTAATTATTTTTTTAACTAATTTTTTAATTATTTTTAATAATAAAGAGACGCCAAAGACTTTGTTTTAATATATTTACCTCCAATTTGATTCATCTGGAATACGTTTTTTTTAGATCATCTATCAGAACTAAGCCTTACTGAGATCACGCCTATTTAAAAAAATCAGAATAAATTCAATGGATTGTTCACAACATCAGATATGTACTTCTAATTCACATGTTCTGTGAAGGTCGTCTGGCCTTTCTGACTATCATTATATGGATTCAATTCTTGAATTTGGTATACTTTAATGTTAAATTAAGAAAATCGGGCAAATCTGGACAACGCAAAGCCTTACGTCAAAATTGTTTTCTTTATTTTCATCCTAAACTTTTCACAAAAAACTGCAAGTATTTTTTTATATATTATAATATTTTACATATTTTAAAAAATGTAAAATAATACAAAACAAAAAACGTAAAACAATATGAATTCCTTACGAGGCACAATCCACATTCAGGCATTCATATGAGTCGTTTAAATATAAATTATATATATATATATATATATATATATATATATATATATATATATATATATATATATATATATATATATATATATATATATATATATATATATATATATATATATATATATATATATATATATATATATATATATATATATATATATATATATATATATATATGTAGGTACATATCTTATAAAAAAATTTAGTCCTTGCTGTTTTTTACCTGGACCCACTAAAAATATTGTTCAAAATATTATAACTTGCGATACAAAATTATTTTTAAAATCAATATACTTATATTTAATTTTTTTTATTTTAAATAAAAAAAAGTGTTGACTTGTTTAAAAGGGTAACTTTGTTTCAATTGTATTACTCACCACATATGTTTTTTTTTATACATAAGTGTACATACAATATACAAACATACAAATATCTATATTACCCTATTTTTATATTAAAACATACATTTTCAACACTCTCCTTATCATTCATCATTCACCAAGTGTAATACCACTTTGAAAAACATTATTTTGAGAATACTGGAACGATGAATGATACCGAGAGTGTTATATTACCATACCACAAAGTTACCAATGCTTTAAATATACAAAACAAATACATTTTTATTTTAATTTTCATCTGTCCATTCATTAAGTCGCAGTCAGATTCGGTGATGAGCACCGGACTGAACTAGACAATAAGCGTTTGGTTCATTCGACCATAGGTATTGCACAGTATGGTCGCTCGAACCTTTTGACGGCTATAAACGCACGTATATATGTCGCTCACTCCTTTCAACAACGTCATATATATAAAAAAAGATTTTTCAGGAGATCGTTTTTAAAGTTTAAGAATACAATAAAATATATATTAAAAAATATAAATACATCAAGCCACTTATTGAACTTTTTACTGTGCAACAGATCTTTTTAGGTAAAACCTGAAGGTTTTTTTATCCATTTGAAAAATATTCAGTTTCTTTAAAAAAAATAATGAAATGATCTTTTCTCCAAAATGCAAAAACAACACTTTCTGCCCTGTAGCGGGTAAATATTAAGTTGAAAATATGCCGCTTTGCTGGGATAAAGTACATTTTCTGTTCATTCCGAAAACATGCACAACTGAAAATTGACGATTTTTTATATGTAACGTTGTTGAAAGGAGTGAGCGACATGTGCACGGACCAGTGCATCGTTAGATTATGTAATACGTAACGCGTCGTGACAAATCGTGTCGCCAATCGTGTGGATAGCGACGCAATTATGGTTTCCCACTTTATACGAAAAGAATCGTGCGGCAAAACGATGTTTGATAGATGTTCGAATGGTGAAATAAGGAAAGAACGCAAGGCTGTGATAAGCATTATCAATAAATTTAAGAAAGGTGTGTTGAGATTTTTTTTAGTAAAGAAAAAGATAAATATTTTTTTTTTATTATTTTATTTTCACAAATATTTCAATTTCGAACTATTTATGTGAGCCTAAGTGGTTCATTTTAAGAAATATTTATCAAATTGTGGCAGAGTGGGTTCGAACCGAGAAACTCTGACTTAAGAGTCCGCGACCCTAACCACGTGACCACAAGCCGACACATGGTTTAAGCAAGTGAATAAAGAAAGAACGGTTAATAAATTAATGAACCGAATCTAGTTGGAGGAACAGAGGAAGACCGAAAAAATATGGCATATTCAGGTATGTCAAATACTAAAATGGTCAGGTAATGAGTCGAAATAGTCGGCGGGTATAGGTTCATATGAGGTGATGCAATGTGGAAGAGGCGATAGTGAAGGTTACAAGTGCAATAAGTGATCAGTAAAGCCAAATTAACGTTAGGTCATAAGTCCTGATATGCTAGATTTTTCATCTTCTTTGTTCAATTATTCATAAATATTTATTTAATTATTTATATTTTTGAACATATGGTTACGTAAATACATACATACATACATGTATGTTGGCTTAATGAAAGAAGTAGCTAACTCCATCAGGGCATAATGAATACTGGAGAGTCTAGTAACGGAGTAATTCAACCATACAGCAGAATTTTTAAAATATTTCACAAGCATACTTAAAAGTAAATTTGACAGTAAACAATATTTTTTATGCCCTAAAACAACTCATTATCTACAAATTCGCATTTATTTATTCCGTATTACGAAACTTGACATTTTCGTTTAAGATTTTTCTCATTAGAGGAAGCAGTTGTTTGCATTAAAAGGAAAACTTTTTCCCTATTTCCATTTCCACCGGCCGATACTTTTCATTCGAGCAGTTTACTGCCCAACTTCCACGGACGCGGCTCCTTGTACGACTCTTAAAAAAACTCAATTAGTCGAAGTTTGTAGGGAGCAAGAAAGCGGGTTGGAGCACCTTCCTTCCTGCTCGTAGGTCGTAAATTATTTTTTAAGTATTAGCTTTGCTACAAAGAAGAAAAAATTAGCTTATCGACACCCCAGATATGTTTCTTTACAAGAATTGAAGTAATGTTGAACTATAGCAAATATTTTCAGTATTTATCGTACATATATTTACATATTTATATATGTGTAATAAAATACCTAGGTACCTGCCTATACATTTAATTAAGTACTTACAAATAGTACCTACATAAAACAGTTCTACCACCAGATGTCGCATGCGTCGCACTGAATAAAACAAAAGATCATCAGATGGAAAAAATATAATATTCTGAACTGTCAGAATCAGATACATAGATAGAAAAAATATTATAAAGATAAATTAAGAATAAACTTTAATTATAAACTTTAATTACAAAGCAACATATTGTTTATTTTTATTATTATACACCCACTTTACATATAATTTAAACCCAATTTACAAAAAAAAATATTACCACGTTATATATGTACACTTTATTGAAAAAAGTATAACATTTTGAGTGTATCCAAATACTTGTTCACACATCTGGATTATCTCCAATAATAGGAGCTTACACTCGTGTAAAATTCACCAATTCTACCCATTATTGACAACCACACTACTAAAATTATTAATAAGTGAGTATTTTTCATATTATTTTTTTTAAATCTCATCGAAGATGAAGAAATACCCACATTTTTATAATTTAAATTTAATTTAAGTTAATTTAATTTTTGCTTGGTTTATACCACTATTAATTTCAAATAACGTAATTATGCGGAATGTATCGAAACGCGTATCACAATAGATTTTAAGAAATAGCGGTATATACCAATTAAAATTTTAATGAAGAATTATTAGATTTTTTTAGAAAGTGACTGCCGAATCAATTTTTGAAAATAATGATTTTAGTTGTAAAATTGGAATCCTCCTGTAAAGTTTTTTTCAGACGTATTCATGAATCAGAAATAACATCGAATATTCCTTTAGGTACATAAAATGTTCGAAATTTCTTAAAATTTCCCCGAAATAAATAGTTTTCTTTTCTTGGAAAATATATATATAAGATCGGCGAAAAGGCAAAAGCATATCGTAAATTTAATAACTTGCAAATAACTCGCATAAAAACATTTTGATTAAATGGTAGAGAGTGCTTTACTTAGAATCGAAACCCACGCACGTTCGTGACATGTCGTCGCTCCCCTAACTAACAATTGTAACTGACATTTTTAAGGCCCGATGTAGGATAAATCGCAATATGGTTTTCTTCAAACCCAGGTAACATTTGACGTAATAAAATTTGATAATTAAAACACCGTTTTTATGTTTAAAAAATAAGTTTTGTTCGATTTAAATATGTGGTTTTAAAAATAAAAGAGTTATCGAAAGTTAAGGAGGAGAAAAAAATAATAAGAAAATATTTTTCCATATATTTTTGAAAAATAGTCATATCCCTATTTTATGCTCTAAAAAATGAGCATGGCAACACGTCTGGTCACTAGTGCGGCTGGTCGCGTTCTGAAGTCAATCGTTTGAGATTTCGGCCTTATCGAATTTCACTTATATATGCATAGCGTAGGTACTTACTAAGCATCACATTTTCTAAAAAAACTAACTTCGATTCCGCTTCCTCGCAGAAGTAGGCAGAGAGAATAGAACGGCTTACCAATCTGTCTTTGCAAACATTCTTCGCCTCTTTCATTTTCATGCATCTCCACATACATACCGGCCGATTTCTACTCTACAATCTTAAAATTAATAACGCAATTCTCTCCGATATAATGATTGAGCTCTTGTGCTTGGAGAGGGACTAACACTTATTTTTTATTGTTAATGTTTGTAGGTGATTTACATTATTTTTACTATAGGTAATATATTTTTGTTCTGTTTTCTTTTTCTTGGATTGACATGTAAATAATTCATTAAATTTATTTTTTAGTATTTTAAAATCTTCAATTTCTTTTATGTCTGTAGGAAGGTTATTGAAGTACTTGGCTCCCAAATATTTAACGTTCTGTTGGAATTGTTTAATACTGCATTTTGGTATTGTGAAGTCATGTTGGTATTTCGAAGATTAACTTTCCTTTAGATTTAAGTATTTTACCCTTAAATAGTTGGAGAATTGCGTTTTTTTTTAATAAATGGTTTCTACTTTAGGGATTTGCAAACCTATCCAATAAAACAATTTATTGGATAGGTTTTTTCGTTTGCTTGAAAATTACTTAAATTTATTGTTCTTTGGACTGTTTGGTTCTATCCATTTTTAAGTTTTACTTTACCTAAATACCCGAAAGGGGTAGATACCGACAAAGGGCAAAGAGATGCTTATATTCGAGTAAAATTGATATTTTAATTATAGCAAACGATGTACGGTATCTCTTTGATTTTCAATAAACTGAAAATATACATAATTAAAACGATTTTAATTATTTTCGAATATTACAATTTATTTTTAGCTTTGTATAAAACCCAATATATTAAATATATTATTAACATACATAATTGTACATTTACTGCTTATTTGATGTTTCTGACATTTTCAGTGAAATTATTTAAAGCTAATGAAGATTTAAATACGAAACGCTGTACGCCCACACATAATCTGCATGTAATAAGATTTTATACTCGTTTATATATATATATATATATATATATATATATATATATATATATATATATATATATATATATATATGTAATAAAATACCTAGGTACCTACCTATACATTTTATTAAGTACTTACAAAAAGTACCTACATAAAACAGTTCTACCACCAGATGCCGCACGCGTCGCTCAGAATAAAACAAAAGACTTCCGATAATATTATTAACTGTCAGAATCAGATAGATAGATAGATAGATAGATATATTATAAAGATAAATTAAGAATAAACTTTAATTACAAAGCAACACATTGTTTATTTTATTATTATACACCCACTTTACATATTATTTACACTTAATTTTCAAAAGGAAAATATTACCACGTTATAAAACGACAATTTTGTTAATTGGAAATGGATTATGAAACATTAGATGTATTAAAACAATTACTACAATATGTTCGGAGTGAGAGAGAAAAATCAGAAGATGATCAAAGAAAACGATTAGAAGATAATCAAAGAAGACGTGGAAATTTAAGAACTAGTGATAAAATTAAATATAAAAATCATGTGAAAAAAATTTCTACGAAAGATAAAATAAAATATTCTCCCGGAAAGAAGAATTTAGAAGTAGATTGTCTAAGCAGGAATCCAGTATTAAACTCGAATGAAAATGCAGATGAACAATTAAAAGTTGTAAATTTGGTTAAATTAGAAGATAATTTAAAAGATCAGGATAAAAATAAAGACATACAAATAACACAGAAACAGTGCTTGAAAAATGAAAATAAAAATAAAGTAGAAAAAACTTCTACGAAAGATAAAATAAAATATTCTCCAGGAAAGAAGAATTTAGAAGTAGATTGTCTAAGCAGGAATCCAGTATTAAATTCGAATGAAAATGCAGATGAACAATTAAAAGTTGTAAATTTGGTTATATTAGAAGATACTTTAAGAGATCTGAATAAAAATGAAGGAATTCAAAAGAAAAAAACAAATGGATTGAAAAAAAACTGTGTCTACTTTAAAAGGGTCAAGAAGAAAAAGAAAAAAAATACAAAAAAAAAGAAAGGAAAAAAAAGAACGGAAAAAAGAAAAAAAAAGAAAGAAAAAAAACAAGAAAGAAAAAAAGAAAAAAAAAGAGGGAAAAAAGAAAGAAAGAAAAAAAAAAAAAAAAAAAAAACTTTATCATATCACTAAGCTTATACCAGTCCTTTCACTACAAGAAGATGATACGGAGGACGAGTGAAAATTTTACTATGAATTTTCATCCCCAAGGGGGGAGATGTAATAAAATACCTAGGTACCTACCTATACATTTTATTAAGTACTTACAAAAAGTACCTACATAAAACAGTTCTACCACCAGATGCCGCACGCGTCGCTCAGAATAAAACAAAAGACTTCCGATAATATTATTAACTGTCAGAATCAGATAGATAGATAGATAGATAGATATATTATAAAGATAAATTAAGAATAAACTTTAATTACAAAGCAACACATTGTTTATTTTATTATTATACACCCACTTTACATATTATTTACACTTAATTTTCAAAAGGAAAATATTACCACGTTATATATATATATATATATATATATATATATATATATATATATATATATATATATATATATATATATATATATATATATATATATATATTTATATATAAATATATAAATATATATATATATATATATATATATATATATATATATATATATATATATATATATATATATATATATATATATATATATATTTATATATTTATATATAAATATATATATATATATATATATATATATATATATATATATATATATATATATATATATTTATTTTTTTTATAAATATACAGATAATAAATTCAGTTTTGTTTTTGTCAGCCTTTGTAATATGTGTGAATAAAGATTTTTTAACATTATTTGTAAATAAGAGTACTTCGTAAAATCAATTACGACTAATTTTGATGCATTTTTCACAGTGTTTGAGAATAATTCATCGAATCACATATCATATTAGATATTTAAAAAATCCGTGGTACTAAGGAAGTAAACATGAAATTAAAAAAGGAAAGACATAAGTTTAAAAATTCTGGTGATATGGCTAAAAGCTGATAAAATCGTTTACTTTTGTTATGATTCGGGATTAATTTAGTTATTTTTCCCTAGTTTTGGTATATTTACGATGGAAGTACATAATTTGGCAGCGCCTCGTGGGAATAAAGTTGTCGGTAGAGTGGATAATGTCCCCGCGCCCCACATTGCCCTTCGCGTAATGGCGGGAAAATTGTCACTTGTCTTTTTACGTTGGAATTTAAATTTCAAATTTCCCGACGAGAGTGTTGCAAGCTTCGCGAAGTATTTTTTCCCCGTGAACGAAAAAGTGACAAGAAAAATATTTTGAAAAATAAAATTCAGGACCTGAGAAATAATTACACTAAGAATCTGCAACATTTTGAGTGTGTCCAAATACTTGTTCACAAAATCTGGATTATCTCCAATTAAATGAGTTATTTTCATAACATTTTTTGATATCTCATCAAAAATGAAGAAGAATATGGAATACTAATAAAAGCGTTTCTGATCAATAAAAATATTTTTTTCATCTTACCACTAGATGTCTCTAGTGAAGTTCTAGTGATTCAAGAACAACGTTTCGAAATTGGTTCATATATATAGAACTTCCGAGAATTATGGTTGTTAATAATGGGTGGAATTGGTGAATGTTACCTATGACGGTCATCAGCCCCGTCAATGCCCAGACTTCCATATTCTTCTTCATCTGTGATGAGATGTCAAAAAATAATACTTTTGATAAGGTTTAACGAATGTTAAGTTATTGAGGGTTAAATACAAAAAAGTGGTCTTATACATCGCTCACTCCTTTCAAGAACGTCATAAATTAAAAAAAACTTGATTTTTCAGGAGAACGTTTTTAAACTTTAAAAATATAATACGATGTATCAAAAATAAATATCAAGCCACTTATTGAACATTTTACTGTGCAACAGATCTTTTTAGATAAAACCTGAAGGTTTTTTCTCTATTTGAAAAATATTTAGTATATTAAAAAAAATAATTAAACAATACATTTTCTTCAAAATGTAAAAACAACATTTTCTGCCCTGTAGCGGATAAATATTAAGTTATAAATATGCCTCTTTTGCTGGGATATAGTACATTTTCTGGGCATTCCGAAAACATGCACAACTGAAAATTGACGATTTTTGATTAATGACGTTCTTGAAAGGAGTGAGCGACATGTGATTTATTTTCATATTTAATTTTCGTTTTTATACAAGTTTAAATCATAATAATAAAGAAAAACTAAAGGTACAGTTTCACAGTGCCAATGTGATTTCTCTTCATTAAGTAAATATATACGTTTAATATTTAGTATCGTACATTAATCATCACTTTATTCCCAGATGAATTTGGAAAAATTAATATTTATTACGCTGTAGTCCGGAGAAAGCAGTTGGAAAGAGCAATGGATAGTAATATACAAATGTAGGAATAAGAAGGGTGATTCATCTCGTCTTAATTACTCTTGAGGTCCATTTTCTTAGCAGCGGTAGTGGACGCTGTATATATATATATATATATATATATATATATATATATATATATATATATATATATATATATATATATATATATATATATATATATATATATATATATATATATATATATATATATATATATATATATATATATATATATATATATATATATATATATATATATATATATATATATATATATATATATATATATATATATATATATATATATATATATACATATATTTATAAAATAATATAATATAATATATAATATATAGGCTATTATCCTTGGCTCTACCTGACCGAGTCTCTCCAGGGTAGACAAGTAGCCAAGCATACTTGGCTACAATAGTTTAGAGACTAGAAAGAATGTGTATTTAATTACGCAATTTTATCCATTGTTGCGCGGTATGATCGATAATCTTGAAATTATCCGGAACATTGGTCTGTATGTTCCCGATAGTTATTTAAGACCATAGATTGTTTCACATTCCTATACACAGGACCAACCTGCCGATGGCTATGCCTGTAGGAAGAGCTACCGCTATGTTGAACAATATCTCATTGGTTATTGATCTATTCCATGTGTCTAAAGGAGTTTTCCGAAGCGGGATTCTTCTACTACCTTTAACAATAGTTCTTGCATATATTTTATTTTAATGTTAACGATTTAATTTTTTTATTGTTTGAAATGTATATATTAATCAAAATAAATAAATTGATTTGATAAAAAAATATGATTTATTAAAAATAAAAATAAAATAAATTAAATTAAAAAATAATAAAAAAGCGTCTGTTGCTTTTTTCAGTCGCGACTAGGTAATCGTACCTTAGAAGCGTTATTAAGACCACGAGAAATGGTACAAGGACGTGTATTTTAAAAATAATTACAGATACTATATACATATTTATGCGAAATCAGATTCCACGCCTAAAATACCAAACTATCAGAACGCTTCAGTTTTATAGCAACGGTTTCATAAATTACTTGGATAACAGTTAAAATCCGACTTAAATTGAATGTGCTATTTTCCGCAATTTTGTTCGCCTAAAATCGTTATCCGTTATACGCTAACCGTTATGAAGCGTCGTTAAATATAACGAATCCGCGATTCTGGGCTTTTTCGTGGAAAAGATATATATTTGGTGTATATTTCCTTGTTTACAACCAAGCTCTTCCTCGAAAACATTGTATGATCTATTGACATTATATCTTTTGACATCTGAGTATAGATAAAGATTTTATTTATTTATTTATTTCATTGATATCGTAGTCATACAGGAGAAAGTGACCAAGTGTATTTTGTACAAAAACGTGACCAATGACTATTTGATATCTTACTAGCTTAATATTGCCCTGAAAACATCCCAAAGGATTTAAACCTGTAAGTATAATATATTGTCTTGGTAAAAATGACTAACTGCATTGATGTTTATTTTCTTGCCAAGCAAAAGTGACTTAAATGGCCCTCGTGAACATTTTACGTTTTGTTAGTTGGTCACTTTCTCCTGTACGACTACATATATACATTATTTTTATACTATATGCATTACGGCTCTTTAGGCATGGCCTGTGTTGACCCGAAATAATTACATGTTAATACATTTTTTTTTATTATAGATTATATACAATCATTGCAAACAAAAGATACAATAACAATTTACAGCATAAAGATTTTACAATAAAATAATTACACCTGGACTTTAATTAATTCACTTTCTCCTTGTCCTTTCCAAAGAGAAGCAACCATCGACAATATTCATCAAAAATATGAATATTGAAGTAGGGGCATTTGCAGGGCTTATGACCTATCATGGGTTTGTTAGGTGTTCACTTTACACAAGTGTTAGATTCACAATTCTACCCATGATCGACAACCACGCCACTCAAATTATTAGAACTATGTAATACACATGTCACAAACCGCATGACCCTTCAAATTAAAAAGTTCACGGAAGCCATCCATGGTTGGTTTGAGAAAGGTTTTATTTAGCAGAGACGATTTTATTAAGACGTTTGCAAGATCCTTTCCGAATTATTTTACATACCGGGAGACGACTGAAAACATGATAAAAAAAATTTTTTGAACCTTATAATTTGACCACTTAAATTAACTTTCATTTAAAACGTTTTTTTTGTTGTTTTAAAATCGCTATATATATATATTTTATTATGACTTAATTATAATGTCTACCGGTTTCGAATCTAACAGCTTCTTTATTAATCAGTCTTGATAAACAAGCGGTTTCCTTCGAAACCGGTAGACATTACATTTATAATAACATATTATTAGTGATTACAAAACAAAGTAACATTTTAATTATATTTAATATCATGCTATTTTAGTAGGCTCATTATTAAATAATAATAAATAATAAAACCCTTATCCGCACCCCAATGGTGCATAGAGCACTGCGTCATATAAACGCAGTGTTATCTTGATCGTTTACACATGAAGGAAAGGTGATCAGCCCTCCGCTTCAGGTACCAGTCCAGGGTAATATTGAATAAATATTACAGTGAAAAAATCACTTATATTTATTTTACCCCACTTGGGAATCAAACCCGGGACCTCTAGAACGGTAGCCGAGCGTGCTGACCATTACTTACCGGAAATAACATATTTATAGTGATTATAAAACAAAGTTACATTTTAATTATATTAAATTTCATGCTATTTTTGTAGGCTCATTATAAAATTAGGAATCAATTTGTGATCGAGTACGCTCGAACCCAGAAACTGTCCCAAAGCCTGCAAATAACGCCTGAACCTTTGTGGTTCAGGCGTTATTTCCAATTTTGACTCGTAAATTGTACTAAGTAAAATATTTTTTATCACTAAAAAGGTGTTTATTGTAACTGCAGACAGTTGGTAGAAATCCATATTAAATTGTTGGGTAATATATCCAAAATTAAACAAGGTTTACTGGATTGAATTATATATTTTTTTATGTATATGTTAATACGTGACGCGTTTTATCTAATTAAGACATTATCAAACATATTATATAGTGTTTGATAATGTCTTAATAAGACGAAACGCGTAACGCATCAACATATACATAAATAAATGTAGAATTCTATTTATTGTTTCGGCATTAACTTTGTGGTAAGACATGTTACAATGATTAAAGAAAACACTTGTTTTTTACCACTTGAATTTTATTATAGACTACATGTTTCAGAAGTTAAACTTCCATCATTCAGGTCTGTATAGTAACTAAAAAATCAAATATAAAATTGTTCTATAAATAAGGAGAGGGGAAAGTAAGGGGAAGGGGTTAGTTACTTTCCCCTCTCCTTATTTATAGAACAATTTTATATTTGATTTTTAGTTATTAAACAGAGCTGAATGATGGAAGTTTAACTTCTGAAACATGCAGTCTATAATAAAACTCAAGTGGTAAAAAACAAGTTTTTTCTTTAATCACTGTAATGTAGAATTCAACCCAATAAACCTTGTTTAATTTTGGATATATTACCCAACAATTTAATGGGTGTTTTTTTGTGGATCGTTCAGATACCATGTTCTGCAGAATCAATCTCAAACAAGAAGCAGATATATACATAGATATAGAGATACATACATCTAGATTTTTTTTAAACTTCATGATCTATCTACGAGCACATTTGTAATTGATAAATTTTTAATGGGTCCATTTTTCGCTGCACCGTCGAAACATTATGACGCTGTTTTATCTTTATGACGCTATAAACTGAAATTCATTGTCATAAGCTTCCACGCCATGCAGTACTTGCATAAGCAATCTATGCACATTTTACCAAAAATAATTTTTTGTATTTTTTTGTCTGCCTCCGTGGTGTAATGGTTAGCGTGTTCAGCTACCGTGCTGGAGGTCCCAGTTCGATTCCAGTGGAGGGTAAAAATAAATATTGGTAATTTTATAATCTAATATTCATTAAATTATACCCTGAACTGGTCCCTGAAGGGCAGGAGAAGTCACCTTGCCTTCATTTAAATAACGATCAAGATAATACCGTGTCGATACGATGCAGTGCCCTATGCGCCATTGGGTGTAGATAAGGGTAAGAGGACGATTTTTTTCTTTCAAAGTTTAAAAATTTTTTTTATAAAAAAAGTCATTTGCGTCGAAACCAGTCACATTATAATTACATGAATTTTGTTATTATAATGTTTATTTGTATATATGGAATAACCGGCAGTTATGTATGAGGATATGCATGAATGTGTAAGAGGGGAGGATTGTTTGCATAGACAGATTGGTGTAGCGTTCCATTCTCTCTGCCTACCCTTGTGGAGAAGCGGCGTGATCGTTTGTTAGTTTTGTCGTAAGTTGTTAATAAATTGAATAATTTCTACACAAAAAAATAATTATATAATTTATATTTGAAGTACTAACTTTATGATTTTCCATTTTATAATTAAAATATAATTTGATTCGGAATTGACTTTGTATAATGACATGTTCATTATTTTAAAAATTTAACACTTGTTTATTACCAATACCACTTTTTGAGTTTTATTTCATTACACATGACTGATTCCGAAAACAACAGTTATTTTCATCAAAAGGTGATTACAAAAACTTGTTATTTATATACTTATTCCAATGTCGAGAAAATCTCAAATTTGTGAATTGGGACAAAATCATAATATGTATTGAGAACTTTTTTTTTCAAATATTACCAAAAATTGACGAAGTGAAAAAAAAAATCATTCATATATTTACTACGAATTCCAAAAGAAAATTTAACGATTTATTTTGTACTTGAGAGTTTTTATTACGTCGTTTTAAGTTGTAAATGCCAAAGTTTATTTTATGAAGAATATATAAGAATCTAGATGAGATAATAACAAAAAAGCTAATGAATATGTATATTATCATAATAATTTTTCCAGATAATTTTCAGCAGTCAACCCGGCGACAGCCATTTCCCACAAACGAGGAGTAAACAAAAGGTTATACTTAGGTCAACTGTGAAGGTCCTCACCAAAAAATTACATTTCCAATATTTCACAAAAAATCCTTCAAATAAAAATCTGTTTTTAAAGTTGTCAACAAAACGTGACCAGCTCTGTGTGAAACCAAAATAAAATCAATTCATTAATTGATTGGTAAAATCTATCCATTTTCAATTAATGTTTTAATTGGTAAATACTGTGAAATCTCTATCTATCGTTCCTCGAAAAATCGTTTTCCCGAATGTGTCGTTTATTTCTTCTACCTTAAATTCATTTCATACAAAAATAGATCGTATCGATCGTTTCTATTCACCATTTTACCGCATTCATCGTTTGAATTATGCTACTTATTTTATGTAACTTGTCAGTTTTTTTTACTTTTTTTTTTTAATTTTCTCAATTTTGTTACATTCGACAACAATATTTCAACGTGTGGGATACAGACTATCGAAAGCTTGTGTGATAGATACAGTAGAAGAGGTCTGAAGATCTTTGGGTTCTGTTCAACATTGTATTATTTTTTTAATGAATACATTTATTTACATCTAAAACTTGTATTCTTGAAATTTCCACTTAGTAATGGTTATGCAGATTGGGAGGACGGTATCTTTACTCGATCGTATCTCCTTGTGTATTGACTTCTTTATCCAGTATTCATTGTTTTCCCGCATTCATAGTTTATTTCAATAGGTCCCTTTAAAAACGATAGATAAAAGTTTCACTCTACCATTTTTTCTTAAAATCTACTGTGACACTTGTTTCGATGCATTCCACATCATTTTCAAACACCGTATGTGAAGCTGATTCTTAATTTTAGAGTTGGGTCCTTGGGACGTTGAAGGTTGAAGAGGGGGTAGTAGCTGTTTCTTATTTTATTTATTTATTTTATTTCTTATCAATGGGACCATAAACAATAGGGGGGAGGCTTTAGTCATTGTCATATCGTTAATCATGGGTTTATTGTTATTTATATGTTTATGAATTTCTATTGTTTCAAAATATTGCAGTTTATGGCTTTTCGTATTAATTATTTTTAGGATTTCTACGTTTTTGTAGTTAAATTTGTGATCATTATCTATTAAATGGTTAGTGAATTCCGAAAAATTATTATTCCTCAAACATAATTCATTATCCCTGATTCTTGTTTTGAATTTTATGGAAGTCATACCATTAATTAAAAATCAATATAAAATCATTAAATCGCACCAAAATGTAAGAATTTCACAAGGTAGAATTCCTGATTACTTAAAATCATTTAAAATGGAAATATAATGTTTTGGTGAGGAACCCCATAACCATAAAGGCAAATAAGGGACCATAAAAACGAATCTAACTCGACGATTATTTTTTTTAAATTTTTTTAGTATGTCCAAAACATTGATCACAAGTTAAAGTTTTTCTACACTTAGGGAGTATTTTTTTATATCTTAACATGGACGTAAAAGAAAATGGAAGTGATCACTTTAACCAGGCTATGAGAGGTCATAAGCCCTGTAAATACATAGACTGCCAGACCAAGATGAGACCAATCCAGATTTATAAAACCATTTTATTTTGTAAATTAAAAATGGGATAAATTTAACAAGCCTATCACAAATCGCATTATCTCCATTCAAACATCTAGCATACACCGTTTTGCCGCACATTCATCTGACGCATTAAAAACAAATTACGATAATGACAATTTTTAAGACAAAACTCTATTTTTTCCCAACAAGAATGGTCCTAAGAAAGTCTTTTAGATAAAAATAAAATTATGGCTTGTAAAAATAGTGATCGGACACATTTTGATACTTTAGTACTGAATTGTCAGAAGACAAACTTGTGAATAATGGTCCTTCTTAGGGCCATTTCTCCGGGCGGGTCGCCCAGAGTGGCGCCTAGACGAAATTAACCTTGGGAAGTAATATAAAAATATACACGAGAAACTTACTTGGCGTTTGAAAAACAACGTTCTTTCTCATCCGAATTGGTAATGATCCTAAGTTGTCGTTGTATGAGTAAGTAAGCTAGAATTATAATTCCGTTACATCTTGATAATATTTCATAATTTAAGCTTTACTTAGTAAATACCACAAACAGTGGTATTTACCAAGGAAAATATAAAATAAAAATGGATATAAATTAAATTCTATAAATAAATAAAACCCTGAAGAGGGCAACAGGTTGTTGCCGAAACAAGTTGGTTACTAAAAATGCGAGTGGATCTAAAAACAATTTCTTTTTATTTCTCAAAATAATATAAAAATGGATATAATTATTATAATTACTACCACAAAGTGACTGCTGAATCAATTAATGAAATTTTTCATAAATTGAGGTAGATTTTATTAAATGACAGGTGATGATTACTTGCTTGTTTTCGAATTCTTCGAAAACGTACGTATTTTACTATTTTTGTTTGACCGAATACGATTGTACCATCCCATTAAGAAAACATAAATCTCGAATAACAAAGTGATGTTTTCAGAAATATTTTAGCTGTAAAATGTGGGACTATAGGTAGTTTATGTGGGGTCGCAAAGTGAGGGGGATGGATTGCTTTGAATAGGCTTATTCAAAACTTAAGGGATGCTGGCGTCTCGTAGTCTGCCTTCGCTGACGTAAAAGATTTATCATATAGTAAAAGTAACAACTATGATGTACGATGTTTGTTCCTACTATTATTCCTTTCTTCTTGTCACTATGCTACTCTACTAGGTTAGTAATAATTATGTCATTTTTCACTTTTACTGTGGTGGAACCACTGTCTCAAGTCCTTGAGTCAGGATATGCGTCTTTTTATACATATATCTCTCACTCCTTTCAACAACGTCATACATACAAAAAAATCTTGATTTTTAAGGAAATCGTTTTTAAAGTTAAAAAATATAATGAAATCTATTAAAAATAAATATCGAACCACTTATTTAACTTTTAATTGTGCAACTGATCTTTTTAGTTAAAACCCGGATGTTCTCTATTTTTCTCTCTCTTTGTGTGTATGTTAGATTAAAATGGTTAAAAATAATATAAAATTATTTAATAAGAACTCGACGCACAAGGTGGCTTGGTGGGTCTCTGCAAAAAAATGTTTAAAATTGTGATTTAAATAAATGTATACAATTTTAAAATAATTAACAAGTTCAACTAAGAAATGTCAGTACAAAACTTAAATCAAATTTAAACGAAAATAATGCACTTGACCAATGAATTTGAATATCAAAGGTTTCCAAAAAATATAATAAATACATTTTTATTAAAATATGACAGTATACGGTTCAATAACCCTATTGGAAATTCCCTTTACTACGCAGTTACGAGTACAAAGAAGCAATAATTTTAATCCCAAATTATTTTCAGATTGCCCCATATCGATGAAAAATGGAAACGCTTCGGGAAAAATAAGGAATATCAATGAAAATTGAAAAAAAAACGTGTTGCAATGTTTTTGTCAACTTTATCTTCTTTATTACTTAATTTTGTTTACGTATATCTTACTTCTATCTCTACCCAATGATAGTTATATAACAATAGTGATGGTCTGGTGCAGGGGTTCCCAAAGTGTGCGCCGCGGCGCCCTGGTGCGCCGTAGAAAGTAAAGAGGGGCGCCGTGAGTCAATCCTCTAACATTATCTGAAACCACAAATATTCTCGGGCACCCATAAAGCAACACTTTCTTTTTTGAGAACTAGCATCTTTCTACCCAACTACTTTTATTTTAGGTACCTACCTATTTCTTTCGACTATAATATATCGCTCACTCCTTTCAAGAACGTCATAAATCGAAAATCGTCAGTTATGCATGTTTTCGGAATGCCCAGAAAATGTACTATATCCCAGAAAAAGAGGCATATTTTAACTTATATTTACCCGCTACAGGGAAGAAAGTGTTTTTTTGCGTTTTGAAAAAAATGTATTGTTTAATTATTTATTTAAACGTACTAAATATTTTTCAAATGGAGAAAAAACCTTCAGGTTTTACCTAAGAAGATCTATTGCACAGTGAAAAGTTCAATAAGTGGCTTGATATTAATTTTTAATACATTGTATTATATTTTTTAACTTTAAAAATGTTCTCCTGAAAAATCATTTTTTGTTCTTGAAATGAGTGAGCAATATGTATATACATAGTCACATTATCTATTCCAAATAGCTTACTTAAGTAGGGCGCCGTGACAAAATACTAAACTTGTAAGTGCGGCGCGGGCTGAAAAAGATTGGGAACCCCTGGTTTAGTGTACAAGTGTTAGTTTATACATGTACATAGGAAAACTTATAGAACTGAAAGCATATCATTTTTTTAAAATTCATTACTTACTTAAAATCATTAAATTGTATAAACTTATGCCTTCAACGAGAAAATGAGTATTTTCGAAAAAAAAACACTCATGAATACATGAAATTAAAGTAACTGTATACATGAAATTAAAGTAAACCCACTCACAGGAAAGAATAACCAATAAAACCTATAAAGTGGAGCTTAACTAAAAACTTTATAGGCGGTGTTTTATAAGCCGTATTTAGATTTCAGAGTAACTTGGATGTTAAGTAATATAAAAAAAATACATTTTGACATCCCAACATAGACGAATAAGAATATCTACGTAGAAAAATATTTAGTCTGGTTGTTTATAGGGCTCATGGCCTGTCATATGCAGGTAACTATTTTCACGTGTAGCATTCACAATTTTTGCCATGATTGACAATCACTCTACAGAAATTTTTGGAACTCAATCTTGGGAGTTTTTTTTTTAACATTTTAAGTTTTCGACATAAATTAAGAATAATATAAAAGTGTGGGTTTATGAGTGGGTAGCATAGGTTTATGTTTATGGTGTTTGATTTTGTGTTTTATTTTTTGAAGTCCATTTTAATTTATTTGTTAATGTTTAAATCAAACACTGACATGCCATTATTTTGAAAATGCCATAACAAGGTGAAACAATTGTGACTAATTTTATTTTTACGTGTTTTTAACAATAAAATACAATTGAGTAGACTCTTTAAATCAGTGTTTGATTTGAGCATTTAAAAAATAAATTAATAAATAAAAAATACGAGACACTACTTATTATTCCCAACATTTTGAGTGTGTCCAAATACTTGTTAACAAAATCTGGATTATCTCCAATTACAGGAGTTATTTTCATATTATTTTTTTTGACATCTCATCAAAGATGAAGAAGAATATGGAAGTCTATATAATGATTAAAGAAAACACTTGTTTTTTACCACTTGAGTTTTATTAAAGACTACATGTTTCAGAAGTTAAACTTCCATCATTCAATAAAATAAAATCATTCAATTCAGTCTTTAATAAAACTCAAGTGGTAAAAAACAAGTGTTTTCTTTAATCATTGTAACATGTCTTACCACAAAGTTAATGCCGAAACGATAAATGAAGTCTATATATGTTACACGTGTGTAAAGTGATTACTTAAACCAGCCTATGACGGTTGTCAGCCCCGTAAATGCCCAGACTTTCATATTCTTCTTCGTCTTTGATGAGATTTCAAAAAATAATACTTATTATTCCTGTGAGGTTTCCGATTACAAATGTACTTGTACTCGGTTGTTTGAAACAAATTACAAATACAAAATAAATTTACCGATATGTGTATTTACGTTGCCGAAATACCAGGGGCGTAGGGGCTTACAGAAGATAAACAAGTTGAATCGAGATTATGAAGTTTTCCATTATTTTCTGATACTTTATGACATGTTTTCAATCCATTTTCGCGAACAAATAAAATTACAATTTGTAATCGTAATACGCAAATAAATTTAGGATTTTGGAAGCAAACTGGCGCCCACTGTGAAATTCGAAAAATATATTAAATACTACATATATTATATTATATATATTATAATACATAATTATATTTTGATTTAATTATTTTTTCCTAATTTAGAATAATAATTAAATTACTTGATAAAAACTTTTTGATCGATTTTAAAACTGTAACTTTTGATGTCTCGACATAGATGAAGAAGAATACGAATTTTTGAGTATTTTACAGGACACAGGACCTATCATAGGCTGGTTAAGTGATCACTTAACCAGCGTTATTTATCATACACAACATATCATGCAACATTCACCAATTCTACCCATGATTAACAACGATACTATATATATTCAATAGATATATTCATTATACTCGCACGTATGAGTTCACAAGAACCATTTTTGTTGGATTGAGGAAAGCTTTTAAAAAGCAGAGATTCTTTCATTTGAATATAACCAGAGCCCTGTAATATATTCAAACGCTGAGAACCACCTGAAAATATGAATTTTTTTTTTTTATGTAGCTTATAATTTGACCAGTAATTTTATTTACAACATTTTGAGTGTGTCCAAATACCTGTCCTTAAATCTGGATTATCTCCACATAGAAGTAATTTTTAGATTTTGACATCTCAACATAGATGAAGAAGAATATGGTGGTTTCGGTATTTTACAGAGCAAACGAACTATCTTAAGCTGGTTATTTGATAACTCAATCACCCTATGATAGGTCATTGGCCCTGTTAAAATATTTCTATATTTTAAATGCTTAGAGTCCGCAATGTAATGGTCAGCACTCTAGGCTACCGTACTGGAGGTCCCGGGTTCGATTCCGTCAAATAAATAAAAGTGATTTTTTCACTCTAATATTTATTCAACATTACCCTGGACTGGTATCTAAAGCGGAGGGCTGATCACCTTTCCTCCATGTTTTAATAATCAAGATAACACTGAATTAAATAAAACACTGATTTTTAGGGTCTTCTTCAAACCCTTATCCGCACCCCAATGGTGCATAGGGCACTGCATCATATAAATGCAGTGTTATCTCGATCGAACACTAGAAGGAAAGGTGATCGGCCTTCCGCTTCAGATACCAGTCCAGGGTAATTTTGAATAAATATTAGAGTGAAAAAATCGCTTAAATTTATTTAACCCCCCCCCTGGGATTTGAACCCGGGACCTCCAGGGACCTTAGGGTCTACTAAGTTATATATTTTATTTATAAAAAAAAATACTAAAATTATCCCTAATAAGGCGTAACAGTTGTCACGACTATATTTTTTTTTACTTTAATTGTTTTGTTTAAATATGTATTTACATAAGTAGATCCTTAAAATCAGTTTTTTTTATTTTTCAAATGTAAATAATGGAGTTCTAAAAATTTTACTCCAAATCAATGAATAAATTGTAAATTCTTCTTTATCTATGTTGAGATTCCAAAATCTACTGAAATATTGGTAAAAGAATAAACCCTATAAACTATTTTATTGAAACCGCAGGTCTTGTTTGGTTTAAGACCATAAAAGGGCATGGTATTTGGGCATTAATAATTTATGAAGGTCATCCATAAAGTGTAATATTCATGGCGTGGTGCGGCGTTTGAGTAACTCCCGAGTTCGGAGCTTGGAGGCACTGTTTGCCAGACAGCTAAATGCTAATCCAGGTTCGAGCAGAAATCTGAATTTCAAAACGGGTGCGAAAAAACAATAAAATCAAATGAGTTGTGTAAAGATAGAAAAAAATCGTGTCGTAACAATACCTCGTATGTCGTTTCCAACAATTTTGTCACGTCTCTGCTAAAACGACTAAAAAAACACGATGAAACCTTTACAAAATAAAACTAGAACTTTGTTTTTACCACCTTTTATATAAGTACTTTTCTCCAACCGGTTTCGACAAGAACCTTGTCATCTTCAGATGCTCTTGCTTATCCCTGACGATGACAATATTCTGGTAAAAACTGATTGGAGACAAATTTTAATAAAAAAAAGTGGTTAAAAACAATGTTATAGTTTTATTACATAAAGTTTTAATAAAATGTGCCACAAAGTATCTGCGATAATCATTTAAAAAAACAAAGAAATCGTCTCAATACTGATCAACAATCTGAGGCCATCTATCGTGGACTTATCAATGTTTCAGCTTGTAAAGTCAAAAATTTAAAGACAGTTTCTGAACATATTATTTTTTTAAAACTTCATCTTTAAAAAATTGTCGTATGCTCCACATATCAATAAAAATTGAACACCTTTTTGAGCGCAATGGTACTACCATTTGTTGAACGCAACAACAACACACGATACAATTTAAATTGCTTGACAGCTCCTGTCACTTTACAATGTTTTTGGTTGATAGTTGTTTAAAAAAAATATATTTTCATTAGTTAACAAGTATTATAACATATAGGAAAAGTCACTTTTTTCTATTTTATTTAAAACCTGAGTGGTATTTCATTGCATGTAAAATCATCATTCATAATTAATACATATATGTATATTTATATATATATATATATATATATATATATATATATATATATATATATATATATATATATATATATATATATATATATATATATATATATATATATATATATATATATATATATATATATATATATATATATATATATATATATATATTTATATATATATATTTACATATATATATATATATATATATATATATATATATATATATATATATATATATATATATATATATATATATATATATATATATATATATATATATATATATATATATATATATTTATATATTTATATATATATATATATATATATATATATATATATATATATATATATATATATATATATATATATATATATATATATGTATATATATATATATATATATATAAATATATATATATATATATATATATATATATATATATATATATATATATATAAATATATATATATATATATATATATATATATATATATATATATATATATATATATATATATATATATATATATTTATATATATGCGCACATTTTGATTTATTTTCTTCATTGGAGTTACGAGGTATTGCGTCGACAATAGCGAGATGTATGTTGGCACGTGAGGAGATAACGAGGAGAGCGGGGAAACTCGTCCAAAAAGAGAAACGTGACTTTTAGTAAAAGGGGAAAGTTTTAGAATTACTAACCCAGGCCGGAACAAGACGTTTACTGCAAATTCGCTACCCCAACTTATCTTAACCAAGCCTTACGTAACCTTACCTATCAGCACACAAAATTACCTTACCTTACATTTCCCCACCTTACACAACACATATAAATAATGCACCATACTCGCACATATTTAAAATTATATAATTATTTAACATTTTTAATGTTCTAATGTAAGGAAATAAAGAATGGAGTTGACATCATAAGGATCAATATGAAATGCATGCAGTCGAATCAAGATCACTCAGACAAATGTGCGGCAAACCGATGTTTGATAGATGTTTGAATCTTGATAAAAGGAAAGAATGCAAGGCTGAGATAAGCATTGTTGATAAAGTTACGAGAGGTGTGTTGAGATGATTTAGGCATGTAATCGTAAATCGAATAAGTGAAAAAAGAACGGTCAAACAAATTTATGCTCTAAATCTAGTTGAAAATAGAAGCAGAGGAAGACCAAGGAAAACTAGGTAAAATCAAGTATTTTAAATACTAAAAAGTGGTCAAGTCAAGAGTCGAAATAATCGCCACAACAATCCGTCTTCGAAAACAATCCTCGACTCTTTCACATTCATGCATCTCCTCATACATACCCGCCGATTATTTCGACTCCTGACGTGACCACTTTCAAGTATTTTAAATACTTGATCATGCCAAGTTTTCCTCGGTCTTCATTTATTTTTTCTTCAAAATTAAAAGCGAAGTGAATAAATCTGAAAACCAATTTTAAAATGGACAGTGATGAATGTAAGTAGAAAAATAATACATCCTTACAAGTAACATACCATACATCAGCCTTCTTCTTATGTCCAGTATTGAACAAAGATCTCCCTCTTAGACTTCCACAGTTCTCTGTTGGGCGCGACTCTTTTCCAGTGATAATAGTTTTTTTAAAAGAGTTTTGCTTCGATCTCCTAAATCAAATAAAGCTTAGCGTGCGTCGAAGAGGTACTAGGCAAAAATCTAAATTCGCATTATTTTTACATAATGCAAACTATGCCATGTTTTCTCCGATTCCGCGGCTTCACATGTTTGCCAATGCTTTTGAAAGTATAGATTTATTTAATATATTGTTATCCACCTGGAAGTATGTACATTCTCAGCATTTCTTCTCCATGTTATAATGGATAAATTTAAACGTTGTGTTTCACTCTCTCTCGCTGCTCGCTGATAGTGTGTGGAGGAGACTTTTATTTACCAGTGCTTATTATTTGTTATTTTATGTTGAAGACTTTTTGATTCTCTATTAGTGTATTCAATAGTGTATTTTTATATAAGATACTGTTTATGTGTTTTATGTTAAAAGCATTAGCCGTTCAATAAATAAATAAATATTTTGTTGAATTAAAATAAATCTTTCTCGAGTTCGGATCTGCAATAAAATCGTTCAAACTACTTTTGGATGAAATGTGCCATTTTTCTTTATCGAATCAAGATGTAAATGTTTATGTAGAATTGAAAAACCGTTCCCCGACACGTGCCTTGACGTTTATGTATTTGCTGATTTTTCAACTGTCAGAGAAATCATTGCATGAATTTTAACACCTTTAGGAATAAAAAAACAGTCAACCAAACCACTTTTAACCTTCAGTTAGTCCTTCCAAATATTGACGGGGGTTTATCCTAAAATTCAAGTTTGAAATTATAATACTAAAAGTGATGATAACCTTTATCTGTTGCCATTGGTACATAAGCCACCACATCATATTGCTTCAATATTAATATAAAGATATTTTTATGTGAACATTTTTTGTGTCGGGTTGTGGTTAGTGTCACGGACTCTTAAGACAGAGTTTCTCGGTTTGAACCCACTCTCCCACAATTTGATACCTATTTCTAATAATGAGCCGCTTAGGCTCACAGAAATAGTATGAAATTGAAGAATTTTTGTAAATAATAAAAACAGAAATATTAATTTTTTAATATAAAAAAAATATATCTTTATTCAATAAAAGTAATAAAGCATTGTAAAAATAACGACGGTTTCAATTAAAAGATAAACACAACATCCAAAATTTTACTAGTGTGGTTGTAAATCATGGGAAGAATGGTGAATATTACACTTTATAAAGCGATCACATAAACCAGCATATGACATGTCGAAAGCCCTATGACTTTCACGTTCTTCTTCATTCATGTAGAGATGTCACTTGAGCTGCCTGAGATATATAAAATAGAACCCATTCGGGTATCCAAAATAAATTATCTGAAAAAGTACTTTATGGAAAGATATATATATGTAGTGTTTAGTCATATTTTCTTATTTTGTTTACACCTTCTGTTTTTTTATATTTTCTCATTTGTTTAATTTTTTTATTTTAAATAAGCTTCATAAATATGCTTTTTTGCCTACTTTCGTTTTTTTTTAATGTTACTTTAATATTTGTGTACTAGTCTTGTTAACCTTAATCCCATGTCCCAAAATGAGAAATAGAAATTACTCATCGGGAATCATATATTTTTATGACTTACGTATGTAGAATGTTTTGAAAAATAAATAAATAAATCCTTTCATAATAGGTTTATATTATCCACTGACACTTCGTGATGGAATTGCATTTTTAATATATTATTAGATTAAAAACAATATTTTTAGCTTTTCTACTTTATTTTTATTTGACCAGCGACCGGGTTTCGTCATTACCGACATCATCAAACCAGTCTGATGATGTCGGTAACGACGAAACCCAGTCGCTGGTCAAATAAAAATAAAGTGGAAAAGCTAAACATATTGGTTTTAATCTAATAATATATTAAATCCTTTCATGTCACTGGAACAAACAAACAGTTAGGGAAATGGTAATTTCATTTGCTGCATTTCCCAACACTTTGCGACATTAGGGCAACTTTCTGTATACATTATGTGATAGTTTGGCGCGCGCTAACACACGGTAAGCTCGGAACAGTGGCTTGACTTTATTCTGAATGTCACAGGGTTCTTTTCCCGGAAGTTTCAAGCTATCTTTTGAGTTTTCTCCAAGTTGAGTTAAGGATAACTGGGGAAAACTTTTAACTTTGTTTATATTCCTCGCCCTGCTTAGCAGCTTTGGAACTTGCATCCTTGGGTCGAGATTTCCTAACTATGTACTTTTTGTCCACTACTAAAGCGTGATCATACTGAAAGAAATTTATTTCGATTGCTTAAACCTTCTTCATCTTGGTGGCCTGTTTTTAAGAGAGACAACCCTCTTGCAAAGTCGATTCCCAGCTATCGACCCATCTATTTGGTAGGCTGCCCGGGAGTCGTCTACTATGGGGTTGACCGTAAAGTACGATGTGCTTAAAGCAAACAAAAAATAATTAAGTGATAGTTTTAGATAATTTATATTATATGGACAACATTTTGTCTGTCCAAATTCTTGTTCACAGATCTGGGTTTCTCCACTTAAAAGTTTTTTTACATATTGAATAAACGAAGAAGAAGATCTTTATCTAGTTGAGATGTCAAAATAACCCTTAAATGGGAAACCAAGATTTGTGAACAAGGATTTGAACAAACCCAAAATGAATCGATCCATGAACTAACTGGTCAAATTAATCAGGTGTCTTCCAGTAATATACGGAAAAGGTTTTTGATTGATAAAAAAAAACTTACCCAAATCATCCATAGGTTTTGACATGTACTCACACATGAAACATATATATATATATATATATATATATATATATATATATTGTATATATAAATATATATAAATAAAAAAAATATATATATATATATACAAATATATATATATATATATATATATATATATATATATATACATATATATATATATATATATATATATATATATATATATATATATATATATATATATATATATATATATATATATATATATATATATATATATATATATATATATATATATATATATATATATATATATATATATATATATATATATATATATATATACATAAATGCTGGGAACAAAGTGAAGGGTGCACTGAAATCAGTAAAAACCTATCAGCGGAAGCTAAACTGGCAGTGCACAACGGAGTCCTGGTTCCAACTCTAATGTATGGAAGTGAAACATGGAGTTGGCAAAAGAAGGATGAAAGTAGACTGAATGCAGTCGAAATGCGATCTCTCAGAAGAATGTGCGACAAAACGATGTATGATAGATGTGCGAATAGTGAAATAAGGAAGGAATGCAAAGCTAAGATAAGCATTATCGATAAAATTAAGAAAGGTGTGTTGAGATGGTTTGGACATGTAGAACGAATGAGTGAGGAAAGAACGGTTAAACAAATTTATAAGGCGAATGTTATTGGGAAAAGAAGCAGAGGGAGACCGAGAAAAACATGGCACGATCAGGTATGCCAAATACTTGAAAGTGGTCAGGTTAGGAGTCGTAACAATCAGCGGGTATGTATGAGGAGATGCATGAACGTGGAAGAGGTGAAGAATGTTTGTAAGGACAGAGACTCTCTGCCTACCCCTGCGGGGACGTGGCGTGATGGTTAGTTAGTTAGTTAGTTTTATATAGTTACAAAATTTTGAGGAGTACTGTTGTCAATCATGGATAGAATGATAAATGTTACACGTATATAAAGTGATCACTTAAACCAGCCTTTCTCAGATCGTTAGCCATGTAAAAACTCAGACAGCCATTTTCTTTTTCCACTGTGTTGAGTATGAGAATAAATAAATTATTGAATTTAACCTTTTGGGTGAATTGAGTGAGCTACACGCCTAAATTCCTTAATAAGGGTTGGAATCATTAAAAAACGCTTATTGTTTAAACATTACGATAAGTTACATAATCTTCGTTTTATTCTTGGAAGATTAAAAAATCTATAAAATAATCGATGGTGTTAAATCGGGCTTAGCAATTTCTTGCCATATCATATTCCCCATTAGTGAGTTTCGGCGATAAATTAACTGTGAAACGTCCGAGCATTCGGTCGGGGTGGATTTAATATGGTTTGATAATACTACACGAATTCCCTTACATTATGGCGCGCGGTACTTATCTAAGGGTGGCAATGAGTGGCCTACCCTTTCACGGGACATGGCGGCAATGAAATATTACGCTCGAGGGATGAAGGTTCCGGCTGCCTAAGTTTTAGTTTCTAATTCAACGGATTTATCCTTCTCATTTGAATAAATTTTTCTTCTTACAATCCTAAGTTTGGAGTAAGTTTTCGAGGTAAGTTATGCTTTCTGGTAGTATTGTATTGTTATGTATGATGTGTGCAGGAAAACTAAACAAAGGTGTGTGTCTTATTGCTGAGAAACAGTATTAACAACATTTTGAGTGTGTCCAAATTTGTTCACAAAATCTAGATTATCTCCCATTACAGTGATTTTCACAATTAACATATTTTCATAATATGATATGAAAATAACTCCTATAATTGGAGATTATCCAGATTTTGTGAACAAGTATTTGGACACACTCAAAATGTTGTAAATAAATTAACTGGTCAAATAATATATTAATAATAAAAACCCTTATCCGCACCCCAATGGTGCATAGGGCACTGCGTCATATAAACGCAGTGTTATCTTGATCGTTTTACACATGAAGGAAAGGTGATCAGCCCTCCGCTTCAGGTACCAGTCCAGGGTAATATTGAATAAATATGACAGTGAAAAAATCACTTATATTTATTTTACCCCCCTTGGGAATCGTACCCGGGACCTCCAGAACGGTAGCCGAGCGTGCTGACCATTACACTACGGAGGCGGTCAAATTATAAGCCTGATAATTTAGAAATAAATTGTAAAAATTGACCTCACAAACTAATAAAAGAGTTTCTGCTCAATAAAAAGCTTCTTTCCATCTCACCAATAGATGTCTCTAGTGAAGTTCTAGTGATTCAAGAATAATGTTTCAAAATTGGTTCCAAGAATGCGAGTAGTGTGGTTGTCAATAATGGGTAGAATTGGTGAACGTTACACGTGTGTAAAGTGATCACTTAAACCAGCCTATGACGGTCGTCAGCCCCGTAAATGCCCAGACTTTCATATTCTCCTTCATCTTTGATGAGATGTCAAAAAATAAAATAAAAGTCGATGAACTGCGTCTCTTTGTTCTTCTCGCATACATTTATAAATACTATTTTAATGCACAAAATTCTTATCATAAAAAATACACAAATTCGGAAGGAACAGACTGGTGAATCTCATGTAAAAACGTGAGACCTCGTGTATAAATGTTAAGAAAGAACATCAATCATATTTAAATCCTTATCCGCGCCCCAGTGGTGCATAGGGCACTGCGTCATATAAATGCAGTGTTATCTTGATCGTTTACACACGAAGGAAAGGTGATCAGCCCTTCGCTTCAGTTACCAGTCCAGGGTAATATTGAATTAATATTACAGTGCAAAAATCACTAATATTGGATAATATTAAACACACATGGGAATCGAACCCGGGACCTCCAGAACGGTAGCCGAGCGTGCTGACTATTACACTACGGAGGAAGAAAGAACATATACATCATTATATGTAAGAAAGGCGCTGAAAATTGCAATGCATTCAACGCCATCCTTTTCTGAAAACATCCTTTCTGAATGCAGGAGCTAGTCTCTGGTATAGAGCCGCGTGGCGCATGGCGCAAGGCATTGTGTGGGCTAATGAGATTTTAATGCGAGCACACTTAGGGGCGCTTTCCACCCCTCTTGGTAGGTGGCGTCGCTCGACAAAAGGCGAAATTACATCAAATCTAGAACACTGACTCGTGTGCGCAAAAATAGAAATAAGGCAGGATTTACATTGAGCAAATAACTGGCTTTAAATATAAGGCAGGTCACTGACTTTATCGTAAACATTCGAAGCTATCCTAACCGCATTTCCACGTGTGACAAAGAAGCATCTAGGCTTCCTGACAGACATTCTCTTAGAAAGCATTTTTTTATAAATCAAATTGCGAAAATTATAAAAATTGTTTAAAAAATCTTGATATCACTGTGAATTTACATTTTTTATATTTTTTTTAGATATAAGTTGCATTAATTATTGACCTTGCTTATTTTGATCTATGTTTATAGATAAATATGTGGATTTTTGTTTCTTCGATCTAAAAACATGTTATATTTTTATTTCTGTTGGTAACAGGAAGAATAAACTAGTATGGGTTAATGAGAAAATTTTCTGCATTTGCTCATTGCTGGGATAAAAAAAAACTACGTAAAACTCCTCAGGAGAAGCTAGCCTGTTGACTCTCGTCAATAGACCTTCCGTTCCAATATAAGAGGGTTTGGCATGTTGTGTCCTACACATTTAAAAGCTTTTAGTGTCTTTGTTAAAGCTAATCTACATAAATACAAGTTTGCAAGACCACTACATTTTTAGAAATACCCCAGTGTAGTAGCTAGTTATTAATTATTTGGTTAATAGTAATTATGTCAAGTAATTAGTTGTTACTTAGTTCAGTTAGTCAGCTAGATCCGATTCCAACCCGACGTTGGCCGGTACATTGACGCCTCCTTAAAACCAACCAGCACAGCAGACGGACATGGAACAGTGCCAAGGCATTTGAACAAAATTTTAATTGATCGCATTTCCCACTAAACCATTATTCATCGACATTCTATTATGCATCTCTTTCACATGTTGCATTTTTTTCATGACACAAACTTATTAAAATCTGCTATCATGTAGCTGCATTTTCAAGGCAGCTTAGAGATAAAACATCAGTTCTGACTTCTATATTCCCAGTGTAAACAGTTCAAGTCAGATCTCGGTGCCAGTACTGACGTCAGTAAATGTTTCGATGTAAACCCGACCTGATTCGCAGTAGGCGGGCGAAAATTATTCATACTCGTTTTAATTGGCATATTGGAGTATGGCGGTTTAAAACTTAATATTTTAGTAACCATCACGCTGTTTCTTCTCGTGGGTAGGTTGAAAGAATAGAACGCCACAACAATCAATATAATATGAAAGATGTCTCAGCAGAGACGAAGCATCCTTTGCTTGAAATTAAGATAAAATGGAAATCGGAGCATTCCAGATACTGCGACCTGAGATTTGGCTAGCTCAAATGATTTCTCGACTGTTGCACAACGTTTACATATCTACCATGTATTAAATATCCATATTAAATTCATTTTCAATGTTGTATATATGCCCCATAATAGGTATTCCTTTCATGTGTAAATTTCAAAAAATATATGCTAATGACACTTTTAACAAATGAAAAAATCTGTTGAAAAGGTATGAAATATATATTTTTTTAATTATTATTGTGTAAAATATATATTTTTTTATATTTAAATTCTTTTTACAAAAAAAAAATAAGTAATATCCTCGCTGAACTTCATATCTGTTGAATATTTATTGCTAAGCCTATTTCATTTACAACCTACCCCTATCGTACTAGGGATGAAAAGTCTGAAATATCCGTTTTCAGTTGTTTTTCAGTGAACGCCGAGTTCTTGTTGGGAGCACGAATGCCTTGGGGTCTGTATAAACAACTAGAGCTGGATGATTATTGCTGCGAAGCCTTCAAAGGTAAATACTCAAAACATCCCCCAGGGAAGCAGCCCTCCGTTCCAACAGCTATTCCTCAAATGTAAAGATATTTCAGAAGGGAAGAAAATAAACTTTAAAAAATTAAAACTTAAAAGCGAAATGGGAAAATATTATTACAAAATATTATTTTAATAATACGTCAATATATTTTTTAAATTCTGATTCCTGTAACCCATACTCATCCCATATTTGGACATACTCAAAATATTATTAATAAAATACTGATAAAATAGATGTTTCAATAAAAATTGGAATGTTTTCAAAGTGTCTCTTGGCATATAAATTAATTCAAGAAGAATCCTTTATGCATTTCATTAAGGTCTTCATACTCAACCATATACATATAATCCCTAGTACTCGTATACGAAAAAATGTGTAAAATTAAGGACATATATAATTTCAGAAATTTAAGTATTGTAGTTGTCAATTATGGGTAGGATGATGAATGTGACAGCTCAGTAAATATCTAGAATTTCTTTATTTACTTCATCTTTTACTCTAATTTATTGTAAAAATATTCATTAACATATTTACTTTTTATTGAAAAATCGGAAATAATTCAGTAATCAATACTTAATATTGCTTAATTATTATTTTGTTTATCGTTTAATGAATAACAGAAAATTGAATAAGTTGACGTTTAAATAAAAATACCAATAATTATTTTAATCGAAAATCAATTTATTTACAGAAACGAAAATGTTCAATTACGATATACGTTTTTGATTTCAAAAAATCATGGTTGAATGAAATTAGAATATGAAATAGGCCCAAAATGTCGGAAGTAAGTTCCGGATATCCGTGTCACGATGTCGGAACACCGGAAGTGTCCATTAGAGGTTGTTAAAACTACCCCAAAATTAAGGTAAATGGTTTGCAGTTTAAAATATATGCCCATGATATACGTATAGAAGTATAATGTTTCCTCTAAACCCCCAAATTTAATGCACTTCGATTCTTTAGTAAAAAAATCATCAAAAATATGACTTAAAAATTAAATAAAAATTTTGTTTCAATGCTTTATTTATAATAACAGCCAATATCTAGTAGAGCGCTACACCAATTTTCTTTGTGAACAATCTTCGCCGCTTCTACATTCATACATCGCTCACTCCTTTCAAGAACGTCATAAATCAAAATACTTGATTTTTCAGGAGAACGATTTTAAAGTTTGAAAATATAATACAATGTATTAAAAATAAATATCAAGCCACTAACTGAAATTTTTACTGTGCAACATATCTTTTTAGGTAAAACCTGAAGGATTTTTCTCCATTTGAAAAATATTTAGTTTATTAAAAAAAAAAATTAAAAAATACCTTTTCTTCAAAATGCAAAAACAACACTTTCTGCCCTGTAGCGGGTAAATATTAAGTTAAAAATATGCCTCTTTTTCTGGGATATAGTACATTTTCTGGGCATTCCGAAAATATGCACAACTGATAATTGACGTTTTTTTATTTATGACGTTCTTGAAAGGAGTGAGCGACATGTCCTCAAACATATCCACCGATTATTCTGACTCCTGACCAGACCACTTTCAAGCATTTGAAATAATTGATTATATCAAGTTTTTCTTATAGAACTCCATATAAATTTATGTATTAATTGTTAAATAAAACACAAAAACAGTAACTTTTATGAGTAAACTAAGTTATAATTTTATTTTGTAACATCTCATCAAAGATGAAGAAAAATATGGAAGTCTGGGCATTTACGGGGCTGACGACCGTCTTAGGCTGGTTTAAGTGATCACTTTACACAGTGTAACATTCACCAATTCTACCCATTATTGACAACCACACTACTCAAATTCTTGAAAGTTCGATACATATGAACCAATTTAAAAATATTGTTCTTGATTCACTAGAACTTCACTAGAGACATCTATTGGTGAGATGAAAATAAGCTTTTTACTGAACAGAAACTCTTTTATTAGTATGTGAGGTCCGAATCCTGGATTATAATCACACACATGAGAAACGCCAGAAAATATCACTTCATTTTTACTATTTAAGCTTATAATTTGACCAGATAATTTTTTAACAACATTTTGAGTGTATCCAAATACTTGTTCGCAAAATCTGGATTATAATATGAAAATAGCTCCTGTAATTGGAGATAATCCAGATTTTGTGAACAAGTATTTGGACACACTCAAAATGTTGTAAACTCAAAGTTGTTTTTTATTGTTAAAACAAGTGTTTTTCTTTTTTATGTTTATTTTCACTAAATATTAATGCTAATTAATGTAACTCGCCTGCAAACTGTTATACAAGCGCTTATAATTATTTCTCTAATGTAAAATTTAGCTCTGTAGATGAGTGAGAACATTTTCAGGCTTATCCCCCATCAACGAGCTTCATATTTCTAAAGGTTTCGCGTGAAAGCAGGAACTAAGTGTGGACCTGGAATAAAATGTACGTATTACGAACCCCTAAGAATGTAGAACTATGTTTATCGGGTAGACAAAACAGTGGAAAGGAATGAGCAGCATACAGCTAGGGTTGCCAAACGTTAAGTAATTAATACTTCAAACCCTTATCCGCACCCTAATGGTGCATAGGGCACTGCATATAAACGCAGTGTTATCTTGATCGTTAACACATGAAGGAAAGGTGATCAGCCCTCCGCTTCAGGTATCAATCCAGGGTGATATATTGAATAAATGTTATAGTGAAAAAATCACTTATATTTATTTGACCCCCCCTGGGAATCGAACCCGGGACCTCCAGAATAGTAGCCGAGAATAGGACAAAAGTTATTAATACACGAGGACATAACAAAATACATGTGGAGCCGATAAACACTACTAAATTTGGAGTAAGGTCCTAAAATTATATTGCCAATACCCAAATTAACCAGCTGCCTGACATATATAAAATAAAACCCATTCGGGGATCCAAAATAAATGATTTGAGAGGGTACTTTATGGAAAGATACATATCTAGTGACTTGTCATATTTTCTTATTTTGTTTTAACCTTATGTTTTTTTTTTTTTCTCATTTGTTATATTTTATCATTTTTTTTTATATTTTTTCATTTATTTATTTTAAATATGCTTCTTACCTTGTGTTTTCTCATTTATTTCTTTAAAATATGCTTCTTGTGCCTATTTATTATACCTGTTTATTGTTTTTATGTTTTGCCATGTATTAATATTAGTTTTGGTTATTTAACTTTTTTTTTACTTTGTTATTTGTATTTGTGTTCCAGTCTTGTTAACCTTAATCACATGTCTCAAAATGAGAAATATAAATTACTTATCGGGAATATTATATGTTTACATGATTTATGTATGTAATATGTTTTGAAATAAATAAAAATTTAATCTACATTTTTGACATCTCAACAAAGATGAACGAAAATACCGTCCGACCTGTCATAGGCTGGTAAAGTGATCACTCTACACGCGTGCACCATCCGCCAATTCTACTCACGATTGACAATATTTGATCAATATATCTAGAAGTTTCCAGAATTTTAGTAGTGTGGTTTTCAATCACGAATAGAATAGTAAATGTTACACGGTCATAGTGTGATTACTTAGACCAGCCTACGCTTTGACAGGTCGATAGCTCTGTAAATGCCTAGATTTAAATGTTTTTTTCATCTAGATTGAGATATTAATATAATTACCTCATACGTGGACAGATCTAGATTTGTGAACAAAAATATGAGTACTCAAAAAAAAAATTATATCATTATGTTTGCCACTAAGTTAATAGAAAAACAACACAAAATATCTTTATATGTAATGATATATACAAACATCAAGGTATTTATTTATTATTATTAAAACTTTATTGGATGTTCCATTTAGTTGAATTTTTTTGGAATATATTGGAATTATACTGTGATAATAACTTTAAAATTAAAATTAAAATATTTTTGACAACCCTAGCACCGTCACACAGTGTTACAATTTTGGTTTGGCTGAAAGTAGAATGTAACCTGAAACCGAATGGTTTCCTTTACTATTAGTACGCGAAGACTGAAAACTGAAAAGTTTAACAATGTTGGACACGGAACTGAACAATGATTGTCTACATACGCGACTACCATTACACATACTGTGCCACCAAGGGTTGAACTGAGAGGATCTAATTACAACATTTTGAGTGTGTCCAAATACTTGTTCACAAAATCTGGATAATCTCCAATAACAGGAGTTATTTTCATATTATTTTTTGACATCTCATCAAAGATGAAGAAGAATTTGGAAGTCCGTGCATTTACGGGGCTGACGACCGTCATAGGCTGGTTTAAGTGATCACTTTACACACGTGTAACATTCACCAATTCTACCCATTATTGATAACCACACTATTCAAATTCTTGGAAGTTCTATATATATATATATATATATATATATATATATATATATATATATATATATATATATATATATATATATATATATATATATATATATATATATATATATATATATATATATATATATATATATGAAACAATTTAAAAACCTTGTTCATGAATCACTAGAACTTCACAATTCAATATTCTTCTTCATCTTTGATGAGATGTCAAAAAATAATATGAAAATAACTCCTGTTATTGGATATAATCCAGATTCTGTGAACAAGTATTTGGACACATTCAAAATGTTGTAAATAAATTATCTGTTCAAATTATAAGCTTAAATAGTAAAAATGAAAATGATATTTTCTGGCGTTTCTCATGTGTGTGATTATAATCCAGGATTCGGACCTCACGTACTAATAAAAGAGTTTCTGCTCAATCAGAAGCTTCTTTTCATTTCAACAATATATGTCTCTTGTGAAGTTCTATATATTTATATGTATATATTTATATATATATATATATATTTATATATATATATATATATATACAATATATATATATATATATATATATGTATATATTTATATATATATATATATATATATATCTATATATATATATATATATATATATATATATATATATATATATATATATATATATATACATATATATATATATATATATATATATATATATATATATATATATATATATATATATATATATATATATATATATATATATATATATATATATATATATATATATATATATATATATATATATATATATATATATATATATTATATATGTTAAATCCAGTCTTATATGAAAACCTGAATAATCTTATTTTGTTACACAATAAAACATTTAGATTAAATCTTCGTCGGGTTGGATTCTGTTGAGGGCTAAAGTCTCTAGCTAAGATCCTAAGTTATGTTCTGTAATTAGCGAAATTAGAATACAACCCTTCCCACCATTTGCCACCCCTTGTTTGATAAGACGCTCATTTCAGTTACAACGAAGACCGTTTCATTCAAGTATTACAGATGAATGAGAAATTTCTCGCTTATTTCAACGTTTATACCTGCATTTCATCGAAGGAATTTGGCTTTTAAATCTCTGTACTAGAGGAATTACAATGCAAAGGATCATGTGTTGGTAACAAAACGTTAAAAGAAGACTAAATGCGGTCTAATGCGATCTTTCTGATAAATGTTCGTTCCTGATCCCAGCCCCAATGTATGATAAAGACGCAATAAATTGGCAAACGAAGGATGAAAGTATATAGACTGAATGCAGTCGTAATGCAATCTCTCAGATGAATATGCGCTCTTGGTTACAATCCTAACGTATGGGAGATAAGCATAGAAAAGCAATAGAATGATGAATGCAGGCTGAATGCAGTCGAAGGGTGATCTTTTGGACGAATGTATGGTAAAACGATGTTTGATAGATGTTCGAATGGTAAAATAAAGAAATAATAGAAGGTTGAGATGAGCATTATAGATAAAATTAAGAATGGAGTTATGAAATGGTTTCGATATGTGGGACGATTGAGTAAGAAAAAAATGGTTAAAAAAAGTAATGAGGCGAATGTAGTTGGAAATACGAGCGGAGGAAGACCAAGAAAAACTTGTCATGGTCATAAATTTAAAATACTTGAAAATTGTCAATCAGAGGGTATACATCAGGAGATGCATAAATGTGAAAGAGGCGAGGAATATTTGCAAATACAAACTGGTGTGGCGTTCTATTATTTCTGCCTTTTCCTACAGCGAACTGACGTTATGGTTAGTTAGTAAGTTACTTCTTATTTTGACGCTATCCAAAGTCTTTCAAAGGGTAAAATCTATCATTTATTCACATACAATAATAATAATAAATAATATGTCCCTTTGATTTTATTAACACAACCAGGTAAAAAAATATATTTAAATTGCTTTCTTTGTACCATTTTCTTTTTTTCGCAGAGTGACCCCATGATATTATTCCATTGCTTAAAATGATATCAACGTTATCAACGTTTTTAAACGTTAAACGGTTACAACGGTTAATATAATTATAATATAACGGAATGTGTATTGGGTATTTTTTATATATATTTTTTTAAATTTGTGATTTTTTTTGTTACTCCTCAAAACCCTTATCCGCACCCCAATGGTGCATAGGCACTGCATCATATAAACGCAGTGTTATCTTGATCGTTTACACATGAAGGAAAGGTGATCAGCCCTCCGCTTCAGGTACCAGTCCAGGGTAATATTGAATAAATATTACAATGAAAAAAAAATCACTTGTATTTATTTTACCCCCCTTGGGAATCAAACCCGGGACCTCCAGAACGGTAGCCGAGCGTGCTAACCATTACACTACGGACAAAAGGCGGTTTGTTACTCCTTACCTTTTAATAACTCTTATCTTACAATGATTAAAGAAAACACTTGAGTTTTTTTATAGACTACATATTTCAGAAGTTAAACTTCCATCATTCAGGTCTGTACAATAACTATTATTATAACAGTTATTACACAGACCTGAATGATGGAAGTTCAACTTCTGAAACATGTAGTCTATAATAAAACTCAAGTGGTAAAAAACAAGTGTTTTCTTTAATCATTGTAACATGTCTTACCACAAATTTAATGCCGAAATAATAAATAAAACTCTTTTCTTTTTAAAAACAAATAATTGTTTAAAAAAAATCTTATTTTTTCAATGAAAAAATACTGTTTAAAGAAAAGAAACAATTACGTATAATGTTACCTGGATTTAGAGAAAATTTATTTACTTCTTAATTAATGCTGCTCTTAATGTAACGTATTTAAGCTTAAATGAATCATATTAAAATTTGTATTAAAGAACAAAATATTAAGTGCGAATATTTCATGGAGATATCTCGATGAACAATTTGACAACAGATGTTTCAAAGTTTGAATCAATTTCCCTTTGGATCTGACATTACATTTGTGACTTGTTTTCAAAGGATGTCTTCAGTTAAATTATAATATAAACAGATTCCAATTCTTCAACCCTTAGGGTTGTAGGATTTTCGTTAGAATATATCTTGAATTATGTTTGTCAATATGGAAATTCTGTTCGAACTATGTATGTATGTGGAAATGAACTAACTTACTATTTTTTTGACATCTTATCAAAGATGAAGAAGAATATGGAACTCATCTTTGATGAGATGTCAAAAAATAGAGAAATAAGATAATCCAGATTTTGTGAACAAGTATTTGGACAATCTAAGAATGTTGTAACTAACAACTATCATTTCTTGAATGTTTTTTGCAGATACTTTTTGGCACATTTTATAAACTTTATAAAATTAAACAACTTTGTTTTAACCACTTTTTTTAATTTTATTATTAGTACACTTTAACCAACCGGTTTCGACAAGAACCTTGTCATCATAATAAAAATAACATTTATAAGTGTTTAAATCATATTTTCTAAATCATATTTTCATATGGTGTACGGAGTGTGTGGAAGTTTTTGGTAAGGGAATGTAATTCACTATGAGTATTTTAATGTTTTTGAATTTTATAAACCCAGACGATGACAAGGTTCTTGTCGAAACCGGTTGGTTAAAGTGTACTTATAATAAAATAAAAAAGTGTAAAAAACAAAGTTGTTTAATTGTATAAAGTAACTAACTATCTTTCCATACAGATGGGCAGAGGGCACAGAACGCCAAACTGCTGTGTCTTTGCGAGCATTTTTAGCCTATTTTACATTTACACATCTCTCATACAAGCACATACCCATTAAGCCTTCCAAGCTGTCCATATTTCAGCATTTGAAATACATGATCATGGAAATCTTCCTCTGCTTCTTTACCCAGTTACACTAAGCAAACCTGGCAGTGTACAATGGAGTCCTGATACCAACCATTAGACAAATGTGTATAAAAATTACGTCTTGTGGATGGTAAAATAAGGAAAGAATACAAGGCTGAGATAAACGTTATCGACCAAATTCAGAATGATGTGTTCAGACGGTTTAGACATGTGGAACATGTAAGTAGAGAACGGTTAAACAAATACATAAGGCGAATTTAGTTTGAATTAGAAGCAATAGAATACTAAGGAAAACCTGGCATGATCAAGTATTTCAAATACTTCAAAATAGTCAGGTCAGGAGTCCGAATAATCTGCAGGCACGATAAGTATGAGGAAATCTATGTATGTGGAAGAGGCGATGTATGTTTTGCAAAGACAGAGTTCTGTTCTCTCTGCCTACCCCTGCAGTAACAGCAAGATGGCTAGTTAGCAATAAACTTATCTTGTTTTAATTATTGTGTAAGTGTATGCTGTAAATTTCTTTAACCTTAAATGCCGAAAAGGGCCATAACTTCTTAAAGACTGTAATAAACCTTTTTACTGAGGATTGTGCTAACGATGGATGCTATGCAGATGTTTCTAACGTGTTATCTAAAAAGATACTTTTCTGTACCGATTATTCAACCGGTAGAGAAACATATCGTCTTCTTAGCAATGGTACATAAAATTCTTTATCCAACGGTGTATTAAATCACTGCATCCGGTCAAAAATGGTCACTGCATTAAATGAATTCAATGCTTATTTCATCTTTTACTATTTAAAAGCAGGATGATCAGTCTCACGCTTCAGGTATCAGTAAATGGTAATATTGAATAAATATTAGTATATAAAACCCTTATATTTATTCTGACCCCTCTAGGGATCAAATTTGAAGCGAAGATGAACATCCGCGTATAGGCTATCCGAATATTTACAACATTTTAAGTGTGTCCAAATACTTGTTCACAAAATTTGAATTAAGTCATTTATTAATTAATTATTAATCACCAATAGATGTCTCTAGTGAAGTTCTAGTGATTCAAGAATAATGTTTCAAAATTGGTTCATATACATATATATGTAGGACTTCCAAGAATTTGAGTAGTGTGGTTGTCAATAATGGGTAGAATTGGTGAATGTTACAAGTGTGCAAAGTGATCACTTAAACCAGCCTATGACAGTCGTCAGCCCCGTAAATGCCCAGACTTCCATATTTTTCTTCATCTTTGATGAGATGTCAAAAAATAATATCCGAATAGTGTTTTTTGTTTATGTTCAAAATATAAATAAATAATTTACGTACCTACTATGAATTTCGTAAACAAAACAATACGCGAGTCTCTAAAAAAAAGGAAGTTAATGAAGCGGTACCTCATCTGTTTATAGTTATAAAGCATCTGACTTCTTCATCTACAATGTGTGCATGCGCGACGGTATCTTATTGTATCACTTTGTACCTTTATGTATACGTTGTTATCTTATATTCTACTCTCTGTGTAGCTCTCGTTCTCTTTCTCTCCATCTCATATCTTTCTTCTCTCTCATGTAACGAAATTTGCTTAATGAACATGACGCGTCCTTGAAATTTCACTCTTAATTCTGGTCCATTTATAGATTTTCAAAATGTCGCCAATGAAGTTTCACAAAAAAAAACCATGACAACAACAAAAAAAACTAAATAAATTTCATTACTGAGTCACCAACCCTAGATTTGTCCCCTTTCACGCAGAATACATCCTATTTAGTTGAAGTCCTTTAGTTGTTTATCCTTTAGACTTAAGATAAATGTAAATTTAGGGAAAATTTTCATGGTCTAGATGTCTGACACGAAACGCCTTATGGAACTATCTAAAAGATCTATCTATTAGATCCGGTACGACATTCAAGTTGGCAATCTGTAGATACTAAGAGAAGCAGTCATTTACTAGGAATTACATGGTGAAAACTGAATATTTACATCACCCTTCATTGTAATTAAAGGGTAGTAGATCAAGCCAAATACAATAATTTATAATAGTATCAAATCTTCTTCTTCATTATTTTTTTATTATTGGAAAACCAACAGAATATTTCACAAAAATAATATAATACGATAAAATACAAAAAATAAATAAAAATAAACTGTCATAAAAGTATAACTATATAGAAAATTTCTTTATCAACTGGTCAAATGGAGATCAAAAATATTTCTTTTAAACGTATTAAAAGAAACATTATTGTTGTCAACACATGTCGCAAGCTCAATTTTAAAATGAATTTTGGTAGGACTTGATGTGCATGTTAGGGATTTTAAATAAGTGTCTGGTCTGTGCTCCCGGGACTCTAAAATTGATGAGTGATAAAAGCTCTGGGCAATCTACATAATTGTTTAAATTTTTATGCAGGAAAATAAGGTTCTTCTTCTTCTTCCTCTTAGTGTAGGCCTTGTGGCCTGTTTTTAAGAGAGATCAGCCTCCTGCGATGTCGATTCCCAACCATCGATCCATCTCTTTGGTGGTCTGCCCGGGAGTCGTATACCATGAGGTCGACCGTACAGTGCGATGTAGGGGAGTCTGGATGGTTACATTATCCTCACATGCGCATACCATTGTCTCCTTCGTTGCCTTCCCCACCTAACGACATCTTCGATCTCGCATATTTCCCTTATCCTGGTGTTTTTTATTCTGTCTCGAAGACTTTTGCCTGTAATGCTTCTTAGAGTCTTTATTTCTGACACTCTTTTTTTTTGCGTTTTTTGTGGCAACGGTGTCCGCTCTACTTTCGATTCCATACGTTATGATGGGTTGGACACAGGTTTGGTAAATCTTAATTTTGCAGCCGATCTTCATCTAAAGATTTTTCTATATAGAGCGTTCCATATAAAATATCAAATCAAAAGAATAAGTATGAAAATTATACTTTTTGACATCAAAAATCACAAAATTCAAGTCTGGGCGTTAAATTTGTAATTTAAACATTAAATGTTAAATCAAATTGACGTTTTGAGTCTACTAAATTGTATTTCATTGTTAAAAAAACACGAAAAATAGGACAATTTTTGGCCTAGTTATGGCATTTTCAATATAATACAATTTATTTTTTAACATCTCATCAAAGATGAAGAAGAATATGGAAATCTGGGCATTTACGGGGCTGGCGACCGTCATAGGCTGGTTTGAGTGATCACTTTACACACATGTAAGATTGAACAATTCTACCCATGATTGACAACTATACAAATCAACTACTTGGAACTTCTATTGTTAATATATTGTTCAATTTTGAAAACTAGTGCTTGAATCACTAGAATTTCACAGGAGACATCTATTGGTGAGATGAAAGAAGCTTTTGTCGAGCTATTATTATTTTTATATAATCCAGGATTCGGACCTTACATATAAATGAAAGCGTCTCTGCTTAGTAAAAGCTTTCTTCATCTCACCAAAGATGTCACACACTTACAACAACACGGAATTTTATTCACACGTGGATTTTGGTCCACCCGAGGACCAGCATACACAAAACAAAATTTTAATATTAAAAATAATAATAATAATACATTTTAGTTTAGATTTAGTACCTACTTAACCCAAATATAATAGAAAGTGAATAGAACCATTTCAAAATATCATCAAATGTGTTTGGAATAAATTCGATATCTGTCATATTGATTAAAATGTCACATTAAAAATTTTAATATAACTTTATTATGAAATTGTGAAATTTTTCGAAAGGATCATGTATCGTTTAGGGAGGTTGTTCAACTGGTCCTTGCAAAAGGAAATCATCGTATGGACATTCGTTGGTTTATTCACTACCTTTTGGGAAATACACTACCCGAGCGAAGACCATAGGACCTTTTTAAAACAGGTTTCAAAATTTACAAAAAATGAAACTCTTAGTAACCAAAATACTAAAATAATAAGTGATTCTCAAGAAGTGTTGGGCCGAAAAATATATAACAAAATGACCAAGGAAAATACGCCAGATTTGAGTGATAGAGAGAGAGAGTTTGAGAAGAACAAAAAATCATTTGCGATATTTGATTTCTACAGTTTGAGAATATACTTCCTCACTTATATCATTTTGATTCATCCTGTATTTGTTGTAAGTAACGTAATTTTAAAATCGTTTTTAATCTAAAATTAACTTGGTAAATACCGTATTTTTATCAAAAAAATCAACTTTTTAGGTTATTATACAGACCTGAATGATGGCAGTTTAACTTCTGAAACATGTAGTCTATAATAAAACTCAAGTGATAAAAAACGAAGTGTTTTCTTTAATCATTGTAACATGTCTTACCACAAAATTAATGCCGAAACAATAAATAAAATTTATCAAATCCATTGTCACGCGTGTTTTGATGCAACCTGCAACATGACATTACTATTTATCATAATATCCTAACAGTCCATCAAACCTCCTCCCTTAGTTTTTCCCTCTAACTCCTTTCTTAAACTCCCTTTTTCTTTGCCCTCCTTATTATCATCTTTTGTATTATATTTTTTTTCAAGTACTTTCTACCCTTTGATTGCAAACAGCTAAATATGGTCTCAAACGTTTTGATCAATATCACTAGTCTGTTTTTGTTTGGTTGGAACATATTGCTTTTGGCAATAAGCCCGCCAATGTATTTATTTATTTTCTGTACATGAAGTTTAAATAAATAAATTATCCAACACTTCATTCAAATAAATATTGAATTATTTGAGACAACATAATATAATTAAAGGATTTTGTTTATTAAAAGTACTGTCAACTTTGTGGTGTGGTAATTAAACTACTCTCCTTATCATTCAACGTTCACATTGTGTAATACTACTTAAAAACACTTCTTTATATGGTATTATACAAAGTGAACGATAAATGATAAAGAGGAAAATATGTCAAACAAAAATTGTGTTAAATCAAAGTATCATCAAATTGTATTTGGTGTCTCCACAGAAACTAAACAATTTATTTAGGAAGAGAATATACGGCATTCACTAGTTTTTTAGTGATAAACGAGTTTGGCTACCATGCTAGAAGCCCCGTGTTTGATTACCAGGGGGGAAAAATAAATAAAAGTGGTTTACACAGCCATATTTATTAAATATCATATCCAACAAAAAGCGCTGAATATATAATATATGATGCCGATCAAAGCCAGAGATGTCTATCAACCAGTACGTCAGAAATGCACAGCTGTTTTACATATTCGGGATCCGTAATATGTATTAATTTATATATAAACAGATTCTTTTACTCTTCTCTTTTGGGAAAGTGTAACCACTGTAGTTGGAGAAGTAGTGGGGTGATGTGACTGCATTTAAAAATCACAAAAATCTCTCTCTCTGCTGCGTGTAACACTGATTGCAGTCGAGGCGTTTGATTGTTTGCTCGACCCATGTACATATATACCTTTTCATTAATTGATTCGGCAATCACTTTGTGGTAAAATCTATCCATTTTTAATTAATGTTTTACGAAGTAAATACCAGTATTTTTTTATGTATAGATTTATTTTCATGAGCTACTGGTATTTACTAAGTAAAACATTAGTTAAAAATACATATATACCGTTGCAATAATCGTCTCTAGATACTAAAAACGCATTTATCATTTGACGGGCAGCATCAACTGGCAGATTCTTGCGAATGCTCTTGATTTTCCTTAGCCGACATAAACATGTACTTAGTCATGTAAATTAATGATAATTATTTTTTTAAATCATGTTTTGATCATTGCTAGGGTGAATATGAAATCCTTGCCACACCATGGCTCGTAATGGCAGGAGTTCGTGTCTTCGCGTCGATGTTGATCTTCAGAATTTATTTATGGATTTTAGTTTTCAGGTATTTCTTATTTATATCTCTTTTTCGTATCGTAGCTTTTTATTTATAATTAATTCAAAATGTATTTTTTTAATATAAAGAGAAATATTTGTTTTTTTTTTATGGATTTTTTTTATGGACACTTAAAATATTTTTTATTTCAGCTTTTTTTATAAAAAAGAGAAATATTTGTTTTTTTTATTTTTTACACAAATATTTAAATTTCATGCTTTTTCTGTGAGCCTAAGCGGCTCATTATTAGAAATCGGTATCAAATTGTGGTAGAGTGGGTTTGAACCAAGAAACTCTGACTTGAGAGTCCGCGACACTAACCACGGGACCACAACCCGACTCTTTTGATTTGGTTAATAGGCAACCACTTGCATAGTGCTCAGATTCGCATGGGCCAGCCAACGATGAAGTTTTATTTTTAAAATTTTAAAATACTAACTTACCCATCACGCCGCTTCCCCGAAGGGATAGGCAGAGGGAATAGAACGCCATACCACCCTGTTTTTTTCAAACATTCTTCGCCTATTCCACATTAATGCATTATTTTAACCTGTTAACTCGTTGCTGTCCAATTACGCAACTTGTAACGGGCGCGAATACTGATTCACTCCGTGTCTTAAATTCAAATCGAGACATGTATGGATGACTAATACCTTTGTTGTTCGAAAAATATACGTCCAAATATATATATATATTATATATATATATATATATATATATATATATATATATATATATATATTTATTTATATATATATATATATATATATATATATATATATATATATATATATATATATATATATATATATATATATATATACATATATATAAATATATATATATATATATATATATATATATATATATATATATATATATATATATGTATATATATATATATATATATATATATATATATATATATATATATATAAAGGACGTATTAATATCTCCTACCCGTACCCGATATTGTTTACGTTTGACGTTTTTATGCGTCCTGCCCGGTTAACAGGTTAAGTATGTCCAAATGATTGTGTACAATGATCTGGACACACTTGATTTTTTTTTCAGTTTCTGGATTTGGTTGATGGACAAGCACTTGCATAGTTCTCAGGGCGTCCCCATAAGCCAGATAACGATGGAGCCATGGCAGGAGAACGAGAGCGATGAGCACTTGGAAGTCAGGATCAACCGGAGACGGGCCAAAGGTTTGAGCATAACGGTGGCCCGACTGTCGCCTTCTGAGATCCTGGGAGATGCTGTGTGAGTTAGAAGTCATTTTTCAAATAATTTTTGACATCTCGACATAGATAATGGGTGCATTCATAGGTTGAATTGGCGAATGTTACACATGTGTAAAGTGGATTCGGACCTCACATGCAAGAAAGAGTTTCTGCTCAATAAAAAACTTCTTTCATCACGCCAATAGATGTCTCTAATGAAATTCTAATGATTCAAACATTATGTTTAAAAATTAAATCATATATATAGAACTTCCAAGAACTTGAGTAGTATGGTTGTTAAAAATGGGTAGAATTAGTGAATGCTGCACTATGTAAAGTGATCACTTAAACCAGCCTATGACGGTCGTCAGCCCCGCAAATGCCCAGACTTCCATATTTTTCTACATATGTGTTGAGATGTCAAAAATAATGTTCATGTATTCCTTTTGTCTTGAATGTTTTCCGCAAATACTTTGTAGCACATTTTATAAACTTAATAAAATTCAATAACTTTGTGATAACCACTTTTTTATAAGTACAATTTAACCTACCGGTAAAATAACATTTAGGATTTTTACGGAGTGTGTGGATGTTTTTGGTGACAGCATTTTAATGTTTTCAATGCTTTTAAATTAAAATAAACCCTGATGATGACAAGGTTCTTGTCTAAACCGGTAGGTTAAATTGTATTAATAAAAAAGTGGTTATAACAAAGTCAGTCTGAGGATGTCGGTAACGACGAAACCCTGTCGCTGGTCAAATAAAAATAAAGTGGAAAAGCTAAAAATATTGGTTTTAATCTAATAATATATTAAAATGCAATTCCATCACGAAGTGTCAATGGATAATATAAATCTATTATAACAAAGTTATTTAATTTTATAAAGTTTACATGTACTACCTTAATATATTTTTAAACTTTGATGCGAGGTACTCTAGTTGCCGAAATTGGTCGTGCTTACATTAATAAACTCAAAAGTAGTCTTATGCTAGTATTTTTTGCAAAATAAAATTTCATTTCTCATTGTCCTCAGTGAATCTTCTATCGACAGTTTCACAAACAATTCAGGAAGAGACATTTTCGACAGCGTTATTTGTGACATACTACCAATTGATGGCGGTTGCAAGGTCCATTCCGCAAAATCTTCAGAAATGACTCAAAAAAGTGTATCTACAAACGCGAGCACTGAAAACGACAACAGAGAGGAAGAAGACGAGGAACAGTCCGACAAACAGGAACTCAGTTTGTACTTTCAAAGAAAATACACGCTGATAAATGCTCCAGTCGCAGCCACAGACTGCATTATACTCCAATTGACGAATCTGATGTTCAGACTCATCGATGCAAAGAATTTAAACGTCGACTTAAACGTGGACGCTAGATCATCAAACATTGAATTTTTCGATCGCACTTCGAACAATTATTATTCTTTACCCAGAGGAAAACCCACAGATATAGTGGAATCTCCAAAATACCCGAAGCCCAGGTATCTCCTGGAATACCCGGACATATTCGACAAGAAGCGAGGAGCCAAATCAGACAAAAATGACCTGCTGATGAGGTATTATGATGACGGTAGTTTATTGAAGACGTGGATGAGACAACAGTCGATGAATTGGCAAACGTCTATGCACGAAGATACGAACGGCGTTGATGAGCCTGATGAGGTATGAAGTCATAAATTGATTCGGCAGTCACTTTGTGGTAATACCTATTCATTTTTATTTAAATTTTATTCGGTAAACGCCGCTTCAATAGTGGTATTTACCAAGTTAAACTTAAATTAAAAATAAAAGGTGTAAAATTCCTAGAAATCAATCCTAAATTTCCGAGATACACTATAGCTACGAGTATTGTAGTGGAGCGGTTTGGTTTGTGATTCAATCTCTTTTTAAAAGGTACTTGTATAATACATAAATACAGTGTTAAAGAGGATAACCTAAAAATTCACAAATATATATATATAGGTAAAGTAAAATAAGTATATAAAAAAACTACATCGAAAACTTAAATAATGGTTTAAAATACTTTTTGGTTTCGACTCCAGGGGGAGATCAAATAAATATAAGTGATTTTTTCACAGTAATATTTATTCAATATTACCCTGGACTGGTACCTGAAGCGGAGGGCTTATCACCTTTCCTTCATGTGTAAACGATCAAGATAACACTGCGTTTATATGAAGCAGTGCCCTATGCACCATTGGGGTGCGGATTAGGGTTTTATCATCATTATTATTATAATGTCTACTGGTTAGCTTCAAAACCGGTAGACATTTTAATAAAGTTATGGTAAAATATTTATATTGATTTTAAAACAAAGTTTTATTTTAATTATAAAATGGAAAATCACAAAGTTAGTGCTTGAAATATAAATTATAGGTATAAAATCATTCATTGATTCAGCAGTCACTTTGTAGTCATAATGTCTATCCATTTTTAATTCACGTTTTACTTGGTGAATAAAACTTTAATACTGGTATTTACTAAGTGGAACTTAAATTAAAAAAGGAATATAAAGTCCCTAGAACTCCATCTCGAATTTCAAAGATATATTATATGTCTTTTTTACAGTAGCGTGGTTCTTTTTGTAACTGAATCTCTTTTAAATACTTATATTTTATATTTAAATACAGCATTAAAAGGAGGTAACCAACAAAATTCGTAAAGATCCATACCCAACATTAAAAAAAAACATTAAAAAACTATATATATTTTTTTTTGACATCTCATCCAAGATGAAGAAGAATATGGAAGCTGGTTTAAGTGATCACTTTACAAACGTACAACATTCATCAATTCTACCCATTTTTGACAACCACACCACTCAAATTCTTGGAAGTTCTATATATATGAACCAATTTCAAAACGTTGTTCTTGAATCAATAGAACTTCACTAGAGTCATCTTTTGATGAGATGAAAAGAAGATTTTTTACTGAGCAGAAACTCTTATATTAGTATGTGAGGTCCGAATCCTGGATTATAATCACACACATGAGAAACAACAGAAAATATCTATTTTCATTTTTATTATTTTAGCTTATAATTTGAACAGTTAATTAATTTACAACATCTTGAGTGTGTCCAAATACTAGTTCAGAAATCAAGATTATCTCTATTATATGAGTTATTTTTCATATATTTTTTTACATCTCATCAAAGATGAATAAGAATATAGAAGTCTGACTTCCATATTAAGAAAGGTGTGTTGAGATGGTTTGGACATGTGGAACGAATGAGTGACGAAAGAACGGTAAAACAAATTTATGAGGCGAATGTTAGTGGGAAAAGAAGCAGAGGAAGACCGAGAAAAACATGGCACGATCAGGTATGCCAAATACTTTAAAGTGGTCAGGTTAGGAGTCATAACAATCGGCGGGTATGCATGAGGAGATGCATGAACGTGGAAGAGGCGAGAATGTTTGCAAGGACAGAGTGGTGTGGCGCTCTATTCTCTCTGCCTACCCCTGCGGGGAAGCGGCGTGATGGTTAGTTAGTTAGTTAGTTAGTTAGTTAGTGACTTCCATATTCTTCTTCATCTTTGATGAGATGTCAAAAATAATATTTAAAATAACTTTTATAATTAGAGATAATCCAGATTTGCGAACAAGTATTTGGACACATTCAAAATGTTGCTCTTCACTTTACATATAGATATTGTCTGGAAAATTTTACCGTTTTTTTTTATATTAGTTTGTAGTGTGGAGTGTGTTATATGCTACCCACTATTAAAAAGAGATTTAGCTGGCAAATGCTAGTACTTATTTAGAACCGCTGTTACCCTGAACCATGGTTTTTCTATCCACCATTTTCCCTAACGACCTCATAAGCATTTTACGATCAGTCAACGAGCAACCGAACATCGGGCAAATTCATTACGATGAAGGGAAAAATAAAACTACACAAACTATTGAGTTACATAATTGAATGTGAATTCGCTCATGAAATCTAACTAACTAACTTTATAACCATCACGCCGCTTTCCCGCAGGGGTAGACGGAGAGAATAGAACGCCACACCACTCTGTCCTTGCAAACCATTGTTATCAACTCCTGCCTTGTTTTGTATATAACATTACAATTTGTATAGCCTCCCACCAGTCTGATGATGTCGGTTACGACTAAACCCGGTCGCTGGTCAAATAAAAATAAAGTGGAAAAGCTAAAAATATTGATTTTAATCTAATAATATATTAAAAATGCAATTCCATCACGAAGTGTCAGTGGATAATATATACCCGCTGATTGTTTCGACTCCTAACCTGACCACTTTCAAGTATTTGGCATACTTGATCGTGCCAAGTTTTTCTAGGTATTTTTCTGCTCCTTTTTCCAATTACTTCGCCTCATAAATTTGTTTTACCGATCTTTCCTCACTCATTCGTTCTACATGTTCAAACCATCTCAACACACCTTTCTTAATTTTATCGATAATGCTTGTCTCGGCTTTGCATTCCTTCCTTATTTTACTATTCGAATATCAATCATACATAGTTTTGTCAATATCCAGAAATTTCAAATAATGCAAAACAGTGCAATAAGTATGATACATAAGTATTAAATCAATGTTCATATAGTGGTCAGCGCGTTTGGCTACCGTGCTGGAGGTCCCCCGTTCGAATCCTATGGGGGGAAATAATAAATATGGGTGATTTTCTCTCTCATATTTATTAAATATCACCCTAGACTGGTACACAAAGCACAGGGCTAAAGTATTTAATGATTTTATGATAGCTTCCCTTGCCTTCGTGCAATTAACGATCAAGATAACAACTGCACCCTACAACCAGTGCGGAAAAGGGTTAAAAAAATTAATGCAATGTAAACTTCGTTTTAAACAATTTTTGGTTCAATTACAACCGGTTTCAAAAAAAGGCCTTGTCTTCTTTGGGGATGGATACGAGCTACGTTAGGTGAAAACAAATTTTGTAAAAACTAACTTATGCAGGGGTTATCAGAGAGATTAGAACGACTCATCAATATATCTTTAAAAACGATCGTCGCCTTTTCCGTATTTATGCATTTCCATATACGTACCCGCCGATTTTTCCTGCTTTTCGATTATGTCAAGTTTTCCTCGGTCTTCTTCTGCTTTTATCGCCAACCACGTTTGCCTCATAAATTAATTTTACTGTTTTTTCTTCACTCATTAGATTCACATGTCCAAACCACCTCATCACACAGTCATGCATACATCACCATTTGAACATCTATAATACATGCTTCACTTCCATACATTATAGCTGAAACCGGAACTCCATATTGTGTTAAGGATACGTGGAAAGAAATTAGTTATTGACATATCGCTCGCTCCTTTCAAGAACGTCATAAATCAAAAAACATGATTTTTCAGGAGAACGTTTTTAAAGTATGAAAATATATTAAAAATAAATATTAAGCCACTTATTGAACGTTTTACTGTGCAACAGATTTTTAAGGTAAAACTTGAAGGTTTTTTCTCCATTTAAAAAATATTTAGTTTGTTTTAAAAAATATTAAACAATACATTTTCATAAAAATGCAAAAACAACATTTTTTGCTCTGTAGCGGGTAAATATTAAGTTAAAAATATGCCTCTTTTGCTGGGATATAGTACATTTTCTGGGCATTCCGAAAACATGCACAACTGAAAATTGACAAATTTTGATTTATGACGTTCTTGAAAGGAGTGAGCGATATTATACGAGTATTTTTGCATCTCAATTTATTTGGTTACTTTGGGAAATAAAATGAGTAAATAAATATTAGACAAAATTATTTTCCCTTTTATTTAAAAAAAATACAAAAAATCAAATGAATACAAAAAATAATATTATTTTTTGACACCTCATCAAAGATGAAGAAGAATATAAATGACTGGGTATCAACGGGTCTGACGACCGTCATAGGCTGGTTTAAGTGATATTTTTACACACGTGTAACATTCACCAATTCTACCCATTATTGACAACCACACTACTCAAATTCTTGGAACTTTTAGATATACGAACCAATTTCAAAACATTATTCTTGAATCACTAGATCTTCATTAGAGACATCTATTGGTGAGATGCAAAAAATAAGTTAAGATAAATGCAATAAAATATAAATATGTATACGTATGTACATGTATCCTGACATACTAAAAAACGACTGTTAAGTATGGTTATTTCAACGTATGAATTGCAAGGGGTACTCTTCTCGCATGTAAATTTATGAAAAAAAATGGCTCCATATGAATTCGTTGATAAACCCTATTTCGATGAAACTGAGACAGTCTCTATCTCAATAATATGCCTGTGTCGTCTCACTCCCCTCTTTCTACTCAATTCATTGTGAATGTGTACAATAGTCTTTCCTTTAGTTTCAGGAACAATGAAATATACAAAAACAGCAGCGATTCCGCAGATAATTCCAAAATCACACAAAACCCATCCAATCCCAATCTTATCAACCGTATTGTTAAACAAAGCCGTCACCAAAAATGCCATGAACCAATTTAAACCAGCCGAAATAGCTGTTGCTCTGCGCTTGATGTTAATAGGAAATAACTCTCTCAGCATCAACCATGGGATTGGACCAACGCCAACAGAATAGAAACTCACAAATATCGACAAGCACAGGATTGGAACCCAGACCCCTTTGGTATCATCGACCATGGCATTTAAATGAAAATATACTCCTAAAGAACCCATGCTTATTCCCATGATCAAATTCGAAATTATCAACATCGGTCTTCTCCCGGAAGACATGAAGAACATCGCAGACAAATAAGTCGACACGACTTGGGTGAGACCAACAATTATAGTAGAGTATTCTTTGATTCCCACGCTTCTAAAGATCTGCCCTAAGAAGAAAATGATGGCTGTAATCCCTGTCAACTGCTGGAAGATCATCAAGGCAAATGCAATAAACAGGGCTTTGATATTGGACCTCGTTGCTATCAGATCTTTGAAGGTTCCTTCCTTGGATATGGATTCCTTGATGTAGTTCTTGATCGACTTGAGTTCTTCGTCGATGTCGCATCCGGCTCCTCGGAGGTAGATGAGACTGTTTCGCGCTTCTTCCGTCTTGCCTTGCGACATGAGGTACACTGGGGACTCGGGCATGAACAGGAACCCCAGGAAGTACACAGCGGGGAAGGCAGTGCATATCAAGGACAAAATTGTCACATCTTGCACTAAACCTGGAAATAAAAATAACAGTAACTATTAGCTTTCAAATCATTTATGCTTTAGGCGTGTGAATCGAACGAGTGAATAAAAAAAATTAAATAAATGTTTGAGGCAAAAGTCATTGGAAAGAATAGCAGAGGAAGACCTAGGAAAATTCAGCATGATTAAGTATTTCAAATGAAAGTGGTTGGATAAGAATTTAAAATAATCTGTGAGCATGTTAATGTGAAGAGATTCATGAATATGAAAGCGACGATAATTGTGTATAAAGACAGATTGGTGTGGCGTTCTATTCTCTCAGCTTAGTGACTCTTTTTTATGAAGATTGCATAGCTTGTTTTAATACGCCTTATAGGTAGGTATCTCAAAACAAACTTTGCAAAATTTTTAAGAATGAGAAAATGATAGTCTGAGTATTATTAGTGATTAAAACCTGTTATTGCTTGGAATCCATCTTAGTTTTATAAACATTTTTTGAACATTCATCATTATGCCCATGATATGTAAAACTCCAGCAAACATAGTAATGAACCTTTCACATAAAGCGACATCTTTTGAGATTCTAACAAAATAAAATGACTGAAATCTTTATTGAACAATAACTATACATTTTAAAAAAGTCCTAAATAAAAATAATAAAAAAATGAATGGATAAATATTTCGGAATTACCTAGTACACAAAATATAAAGTAATCGCTCAATCCAGCCATTAAAAAATTATAAGTCTTATTCTCTTCAAATGAAAATGAATTCGAGGAGTTTAAATATATATAAAAAAAGGAAATAATTGTTGATAATTTTAACGGGCATTTTCGTAAAATACAACCCAAATATTTATTATTTATGGACTGTGTAATTTAATTTTATATTTTTAACAAAATTTTGACCAAGCTGGTCATACATATGATTGTTATATGGAAATGTTCTAAATAAATGAATAAATATTTGAAAACACCTAATCTCGTATATGAAAGAAAACTGGAAGAGAATATAACCTACGTATTGAAGAATATAATATAAAGCTCGCTCCTTTCAACAACGTCATATATCAAATATCGTCAATTTTCAACTGTACATGTGTTCGGAATACTCAGAAAGTGTATCCCAGCAAAAGCGGCATATTTTAAACTTAATATTTACCCGCTACAGGGCAGAAAGCGTTGTTTTTGCATTTTGAAGAAAAGGTATTGTTTAATTATTTTTTAAATAAACTTGATATTTTTCAAACGGAAAAAAAACATTCAGGTTTTACCTAAAAAGATCTGTTTCACAGTAAAAAGTTTAATAAGTGGCTTGATATTTATTTTTAATATATTTCATTATATTTTAAACTTTTAAAACGATCTCCTGAAAAATCATGTTTTTTTTATTTATGACGGCGTTGAAAGGAGTGAGCGATATTATGTAGTTATAAAATTTACCTCACATAGTTGTATACTATTATTTCGGAGACAGAATTTTTCAATGATGTAGATTCCCGTTTTTTCATATTCTGAAATATACGGTTATCTTCAAAAAACATCCCGTCTAGTTTTGAAAGGGGTTGTCAAAAAATCAATGTGAAAATCCCATAAAAACAATACATTTCCAATATCTTTTGATTGAGTATTCGTTCTGAGACTTCCAGATGGCTTTGGAAACCGATTTTATAGTTTTACGCACTAAAAAACCGTTTTTATTCGACATGGATATCCACTTATTTTCCACTCCGCGTCATATTCGAGGTTAATAAAAATGAATCGCTTTTGGATACATATTTGAAAACTTAACTTATGTTGGAGTTCTTTTATATCCTGCTTTAGAGTAATTTTATATTATTTATTTGCTCTAACCGACCAGGCGTTGCTGTGTATCGGTCTGGCTTTAATGGAAAAGAAATAAAAGGGCATTTATTTCTCATGTTGACAAGATGGCTATGATGTCTATAAGAAAGTAGTATACCTGTACTGGAAAAGAGACGTGTCCAACAGACAACTATAGAAGTCCAAGAGGAAATCCGTGATAGTTCATAAGGAACTGCCACGAAAAGTGGTATGATAAAAAATAGTGAAGGATATTGACACCATAAACCAAGCTAGGACACAAAATGCCGAACCCTCTTCTAGAGGATCGGTTAATTTGTTGACGACGGACAATAGTCCAGATTCTCCTGAGGAGTTTTGCGTGGTTTCTTCACAGCAATAAGCAAATTTTGAGATGTTCCTGATTGGTCCACACTAGATCATCCTTCCTGTTTCCAACACTGATTAAATATAAACCTCTTTACTTATTTATTTTTTTACAAAAATGTTCTCTTCGTTTAACTCTTAACGTTTAACCTCGTGCATGTTTAACTTCGGCTCGTAACGCATGTTTGTGCTGAAACCTTAAGTGCATGTTGGTCTTCGGGTCGACCAAAAATCGCGTGTGTTTAACATTTTGTGTAGTTTTAAGTGTGTAAATGGTGCTATGGTGGTGAAGGGTGGTATTGTTTGCATGCTGTAGTAGTGATTTTCCTGACGAAGAGACGGGTACGTCTCAAAACCGGTAGACATAAAAATCTCGGTGAGTGGCTTTATACTTATATTATTAACATTTTTGTAAAAAAATAAACAAGTAATAATGACTAACCACAAAGTAAATGCTTTAAATATTAATACTGTTGAGAATATTAAACCTCTTAATCAAGTTGGAAGAAAAAAAATCCATTTAATGATCTTTAAACCCTCTACATAATAACAAGTTAAGTAATAAATGCAACTCTCATAAAAAAAAAAGTCCAAGAGCAAGAATCCAAGAGGGAAACCGCTGTCGAATATCGGATACAAGATAAAGACATGACATAAAGTACAGTCAATCTACAGTTATTTCACCTCTAGTTGTTATGTTTTTTTTTGCAAATATAAATCAGCGGTAAAGTAAATATGAACATAAATAAAATAAAATAAAATAAATATGAATTTAAATAAATCAGAGGTAAAATAAATATAAACAGACCGTAGTAAACTTTATAAAATGAAATAACTTTGTTATAACCACTTTTTTAATTGATACAATTTAACATTTAACATTTAATTTTTCAACAAGAACCTTGTCATCATCAGGGTTTTTATTAATTCAAAAACATTAAAAACATTATAATACTCTCACCAAAAAACTTCGTAAAAATCCTAAATGTAATAATCGTAAAAATCCTAACATTTAGGATTTTTACGGAGTGTGTGGAAGTTTTTATGGTGAAAGTATTAAAATATTTTTAATGTTTTTGAATTAATATAAACCCTGATGATGACAAGGTTCTTGATGAAACCGGTAGGTTGAATTGTTTCAATAAAAAAGTGGTTATAGCAAAGTTATCTCATTTTATAATGTTTATAAAATGTGCCACAAAGTATCTGCGGAAAACATTCAAGAAAAGACAGTAGTAATTTTAAAACTATCTTTCATTTTTAACCGGAAATTTGATTGGCTTTTATTACCTGCAATGTACCCTGCCAAGATGCCAGCCGTGAGCTGCAACTGAGAGCAGTGCGCCAGGGCCGCCCTCACGGTGGGCTGCGCCAGCTCGGCCACGTAGGGTGGCACAGCTACCGACAGGGCGCCCACGGCCATACCGCCTACAAATCGGCCCACGTAGAAACAGTATACGGATGTGCTGAAATGGAAATATATAGACAAACACATATTACATATCTCTCAACAGAGGAAAAATACTCTTTATGAGGTGAACATATGGGGGAAAATTGGATGCTGGTTATTCTGTGCGCTGAAGGCAGAGAAGACCTAATGAAGCTGGTGACAAAGGTGTATAATGTGTGCAAGGAAAATGATTTTCTGTTGAATAAGAAGCAAAAGCAAAGTTATGGTACTGTAAAAAGGTGAATTTAAATTGAACTGAAACTTTAAAATTCTGAGTTTAAAATAAACATTACACGGATTTGCTGAAGTGGAAATATGTTTAGACAAATATATACTACAGATCGGTATAGACAAACATATACTATAGACCAGTCTGATTATGTCGGTTACGACAAAACCAGGTTGCTGGTCAAATAAAATTAATGTGGAAAAAATTACATAGTTGTTATTTTATTCTATAAAATGCAGTTCCACCAAGAAATGTCAGTACAAAACTTAAATATTATACTATAGACGTCTTACCAGAGGCGTCATACTCTATTTGAGGGAAAAATATAATATGAGGAAAAAATTGTATGCTGACAATGCGGTGATAGACTGTTAAGAAAAGTGTGTTTTCTATTTTCTTAAATTTATTTTTTCTCATAAAACCGAGCCAAAGTAACGCTCGGATGGGTATAGCTAATTAAATAAATAAATAATATATGAAAAAAACTTTTGTTGCAACAAAATAACATATTTTCTACAATTTTTTTTAGTTTTTTTGTTATTTAAGTTTATTTTTCCATTTTCGTTCTGCTTCGATACGAATATGTGAGTACATCAAGCATCATGACACATTCCACTTCCGGCGTTCGACATATTTCCTAAAAGCCTTTTCACATTCATTTTTGCCATTATTTTTTTTTCTACATTTTCATACCAATGTTTTTTTAGCTAACATACTATCGCTCACTTCTTACAACAACGTCATAAATCAAAAATCGTAAATTTTCAGTTGTGCATGTTTTTGGAATGCCCAGAAAATGTACTATATCCCAGCAAAAATGGCATATTTTAAACTTAATATTTACCCGCTTCAGGGCAGAAAGTGTTGTTTTTGCATTTTGAAGAAAAGGTATTGTTAAATTATTTTGTTAATTATACTAAATATTTTTCAAATGGAGAAAAAAACTTCAGGTTTTGCCTTAAAAGATCTGTTGCATAGTAAAACGTTTAATATATGGCTTGATATTTTTTTTAATACGTTTTATTATATTTTTATACATTAAAAACGATCTCCTGAAAAATCAAGTTTTTTGATATATTAAGTTGTTGAAAGGAGTGAGAGATATATGTAAGATAAAATACGTAATGCTTTTATAAAAACTCATAAATGTAAGCTAAAACCCTTTGTGTCGAGTCATAATCAATGTTTTAGCATTTTTTTATTTTTTTTATTTATTTAATAGGGTAACATTTATTGATACAATTTCTATACATTTGTTCATATGGCAATCTTATAATTTTAGTTTCGCTGTTCCTTTCCAAAAAAGAGACTGAGCTCTTGTGCTTGGAGAGGGACTTACACTTAAGGTTTATTGTTTTATGATTTAAATGTTACTTTGTTTTAAAATCACTTTAAATATTTTATTGTAACTTAATCATAATGTCTACCGGTTTCGAAGCAAACCGCTTCTTTATCAAGACTGATTAATACTAAAGCTAATCGCTTCTTTATCAAGACTGATTAATACTAAAACACTACGCTTCTTTACCTAACCGTCAAAATATTTTGAATATTGTACAGTGTTTTAGTATTAATCAGTCTTGATAAAGAAGCGGTTGGCTTCGAAACCGGTAGATATTATAATTAAGTTATAATAAAATATTTACAGTGATTTTAAAACAAAGTTACAATTTAATTATAAAATGGAAGATCACAAAAGTAGTGCTTCAAATATAAATTATAAGAATATTGTTTTATTTGATTAATGGTATAATAGTATTTTTCTTTTCTTTTAGATATTTTAGTAATGTTTTGAACCCGTCTTGTATAACTCGCAGTTCCCATTGCTAAGCTAACATTTATGCTCTATTTTTTATCTTCTTAACATGTGTTCGACCAAAAGCCACTTATGGGATTGAGGCAAGAGCAGATACTTCTAGAACAAAATATCGACTTCGAACTTCCGAGATGAAGACTCTCCAATCCATACATTGCGAGACCGAGTAAGAAATACTGACATCCGGAGCATGTGTGAGACGGAGGATATCGTGAGGTGGGGACGACAACGAAGGCGATACTGGAATGATCATGTAAACAGAATTTCAGATCACAGACTTCCACGTATCGCTCTTCAAGGAATCCCTGAAGGATGCAGACCCCCAGGCAGACCTCCGAAAAGGTGGAAAGACAGCTGGGAGTCAACATCCCAAGATGATCCTTAGGATCTAGAAAAAGAAGAAGAAGAATACTTTCATCCTTATTTTTTGCCAACTCTTTGCTTTGCCACCATAATAATAATAATAAAACCCTTATCCGCACCCCAGTGGTGCATAGGGCACTGCTTCATATAAACGCAGTGTTATCTTGATCGTTTACACATGAAGGAAAGGTGATCATTCCTCCGCTTCAGGTACCAGTCCAGGGTTATATTGAATAAATATTACAGTAAAAAAATATCACTTATATTGATTTGACCCCCCCTGGAAATCGAACCTAGGACCTCCAGAACGGTAGCCGAGCGTGCTGACCATTACACAACGGAGGCGGACAAATACTGCTACCATACACGAGATTTATTACTAGGACTCCAGCTGTTTAGCTGCAAGATCCTTACAAATAAAAGCGTCTCTGCTAGATAAAACCTTTTCTCAATTCAACATAGATGGGTGTTATGAATTCAAATGTACTGTGTCATGAGATCAATATATATAGAAGACCTAAAAATTTGAAAAATGTGGTTGTCCTATTTAGTATAAGTCTCATGATCTGGAGTAGATTAAGGACGTATACCGAGGTTCCACTGTATGTCCAAATACTTGTTCACAAATTTCGGTTTCTCCACTAGGAGTTACATTTTTGTTCAAATTTTATATTCTTTATAGAAAACCATTTGTTTTTTTTCGATAGTGAAACAGTCAGATGAGTGGTATCTTGTGTTGGGACTTGTCTAAATTATTCCCTCAACTATCTTAGCTATCCTTAGGGATCTATCCAATAACATAATTTAGAAAGACGATCCACCCAAACTCCTTAAATAATTGAACTGAGTTTTGAGCACTTGTTGCGAGATTGGAAGCAAGGATATTTTTATATTAATATTTTTTACAACATTTTGAGTATGTCCATATACTTGTTCACAAATCCGGATTATCTCCAATAATAACAATAATATAATAATTATCAAAATAATAATAAAACCCTTATCCGCATCACAATTATAGTCAAGTAATAATTAAATATTATTTTTTAAACCCTTATCCGCACCCAATGGTGCATAGGGCACTGCTTCATATAAACGCAGTGTTATCTTGATCGTTTACACATGAATGATAGGTGATCAGCCCTCCTCTTCAGGTACCAGTCCAGGGTGATATTGAATAAATATTACAGTGAAAAAAACACTAATATATATTTGAACCCCCGTAGGAATCGAACCCGGGACCTCCAGAACGGTAGCCGAGGGTGCTGACCATTACACTACGGAGGCGGAGCGGAATATAATTATTACAAAATAAATATAATTATATGTTATCATAAAACCAGTCTTCTATATTAAAGCCCCGTAAATACCCAGACTTCCATATTATTTTAATTTATATTTGAAGCACTAACTTTGTGATTTTCCATTTTCATAATTAAAATATAACTTTGTTTTAAAATCACTATAAATATTCCGCCGTATATTAAATGAGTCCGCCTCTATAGAGTAATGGTCAGCAAACTCGGCTACCGTACTGGAGGTCCCAGGTTTGATTCTCAGGGGAGTAAAATAAATATAAGTGATTCTTTCACTCTAATATTTATTCAATGCTACCTCGGACTGGTACCGGAAGCGGAGGACTGATCACCTTACCTTCATGTGTCAACGATCAAGATAACACTGAGTTTATGTGATGCAGTGCCCTATGCACCATTGGGGATTTATTATTATTATTATGATCTACCTTCAGTACAGTAGTCGAGCTCGCTAACCATTCAGTACGAGGGCAGACATTATCGACAATTCTCTAGTCATCCATTTTCTTCACCTCAGATCGAGACCCTTTCTAAATCTTGCTAATTATACATGACTCAGCGCTTTAAGGTAATGACATCTTGAAAATGCTTTAAAAAAACCAAATGACTAAAGTTGAAGAAGTTGTTAATTTACGTACTATGTATTTCAAACAACATTTTGAGTATGTCCAAATACTTGTTCACAAAATCAAAAGCATTTAAACACACTCAAAATGTTGTAAATAAATTATCTGGTCGAATTATAAGCTTAAATAATAAAAATGGAAATGATATTTTCTAGCGTTTCTCATATGTGTGATTATAATCCATAAACCTGATCGTGACAAGTTTTTCTCGATCTTCCTCTGCTCTTTTTTCCACCTACATTCGCATCATAAAGTTTTTTTACCGTTCTACCTCACTCATTCATTCCACATGTCCAAACGTCAAATCATCAGGTATGGCAAATACTTGAAAGCAGGTAAGGTTAGGAGTCGAAATAATCGGCGGGCATGTATGAGGAGATGCATGAACGTGGAAGAAGCTAAATGTTTGCAAAGACAGAGTGCTGTGGCATTTTATTGTCGCCGCCTACGCCTGCTGGGAAGCAGCGTGATGGTTAGTTAATTTTATTTGGACAATCTCAAAATGTTGTTAACAATTTTTAATTAAAAATTCAAATATTTGGCCGACCAACTTCTGGTATCCCATTAGCGATGTGTGGTTTATGTTTGTCCCGTAATAATAAGCTGTCAAAAGTTTGTTTTCATCCCTTGACTCCGGGGGTTGGTCGGTAAACCCACCCCGTTGGCCAGAAGGATTACGGAACGAGAACACTACCGTTAGAGGTGGCGTAAATAAGGCTTTTTAATTCAGGATGTGGAGTAAACCCATAGAGCCTCTGCACAGCGTGTAATGTATGAAGCCTTGCCGAAAATTTGACCCACATATTTACATGGATTTAAAATACTATTTTACAAACATGTCGCTCACTCCTTTCAAGAACGTCATAAATCAAAAATCGTCAATTTTCAGTTGTGCGTGTCTTCGGAATGCCCAGAAAATGTACTATATCCCAGCAAAAGAGCCATATTTTTAACTTAATATTTACCCGCTACAGGGCAGAAAGTGTTGTTTTTGCATTTTGAAGAAAAGGTATTGTTTAAAAATTTTTTTTAATACTTTAAATATTTTTCAAATGGAGAAAAAACCTTCAAGTTTTACCTAAAAAGATCTGTTGAAAAGTAAAAAGTTTAGTAAGTGGCTTGATATTTATTTTTAATACAATGTATTATATTTTTAAAGTTTAAAAACGTTCTCCTGAAAAGTCAAGTATTTTGATTTATGACGTTCTTGAAAGGAGTGAGCGATGTGTGCTACTATTACTATTACCATCATGACGTTTCCCTGCAGTCACTCCTAGCCTTCTTTACATCCGTACATCTAGTTATACACATCCTCCAAATAAGTAGGAACTTAATCATTCTTAATCTATTTTTGTGTATGTGTATAAGTGTGTATATATATATATATATATATTTATATATATATATATATATACATTGCTAAGGTTGCTCATATTGTCCTGAAGAAGAGACGTGCCTTGAATACAGTGGGCGAAAATCTCGGTTAATGGTTTTATTATAATAATATGTAAATTATTTAAAATTGCTATTTTGAATAATTAACATGGCACCATGTTCGTAAAACATAAGTTTACCTCAAGGGCGCTTAACATTATTTAATCTTCATAAAACATTTTGTGATTAATTTTTAACAAATGTTTTACTTAGTAAATACCACTATTTCCTAAAATCTACTGTGAGAAGTGTTTTGATGCATTTACGGTGTCACAATAGATTTTAAGAAATCGTGGTATTTACTTCGTAAAACATTAATTAAAAATGGATAGATTTTACTACAAAGAGACTGCCGAATCAATTAATGAAATTTTGTGATTCGTTTAAGAATTCTTTTAAGTTTAATTTTTTATCTTTTGTTAAAATTCTCAAGATTCCACACAAGCCGAACCATATTCTTCCATTTCTCCGAAATAGAACTCCATTTCATCGTCATTTTAACCTAGAAACAAAGTGAGAACTTAAATAAATGGAACAGGAAACCAGATACGTTGAAGAGGTCTTTAAGAAAATAATAGTTCGGGAGACACCAGAATCTTGAGAGACATTCGAGCAATGTTGGACGACACCCAAAAACCTAGCAAAATAATAATATTATCACGTTATAATTGTACCCATAGTAATACTCGTTTAAAGAGCTAGAATAAAATACAGTAATGTTTCAGCTAACGACTATCACACGTTTCCTGAAGGGATCCGTCCTACGAATTTAAATAAGTATTTTCTTTCAGGCACTCGTATGAAGGTAATATATCTGTAATTGACCAAATAAAAAAAAAACAAAACATCTCAACATAGCTGAAGAAGAATATGAAAGTCTGAGGCTGAGAAGTCTGAAAGTGACTGATTTACGGGAGTTTCGTTCGTTAAGTGATCGCTTTACACACGTGTTACATTCACCAACTTTCCCATGATCGACAACCACACTTCACAAATTTTTGATACTTCTTGATATACTGATCAAACCCGTACGAAAGTATGCGTGATTTCACAAAAGCTATCTATATTGGGATGAGGAAAGCTTTTGTGAAAAATGTTTTTGAAGGAAAGCCTATGAAATAAGCCTTATAAATGCCCATATTTCCATATTCGTCTTCATCTATGTTGAGATGTTAAAAAAGTGTATAAAAACTCCTTATTGGAGATGATCCACACGTTAAAAATACCTTTAAAAAAAAAAATATCCTCATTAAAACCATTGTAAATAAGTGGATAAAGGGTGAATGTAGGGAATAGAATTTATGACGGTTTGATCAGATTGTAAATAAAAATGTGTGCATGGGAGCTTATTTGGGTGTTTACAGCGGATTGCTAGTACGGTAGCGGTCAGGCCAGGAGTCATATTAATCAATATGTATGAGAAAATACATGATTTGAAGAGGTGAAGAATGTTTTCAATGACAGAATAGTATGACGTTCTATTCCCTCTGCCTACCCCTACGGTAAAGGGGATGTTTGGATAGTTAGTTAGTTTTAAGCCCGAGATCTCGAACGTTGAAATTCATAACGCGGACGACACGCAAGAGGTCTGACGTGTTTTCGCACACGATTGTTTTTTCATAAAATACTCCTTTATTGAAATTTAACTGTTTATAGAATATATACGTTTTTTTTTAATTGTATTGAATTTTATTAAGTTCCTTGCCTTTCAAAAATTTTTCTTTTTAAAATCATATATTTATTTTGAGGTAAAACTTATTTTTTCAATACAAAAACGGTGTTTTAAGATAAAATCCAATACGTCAAATGTTACCTGAGTTTAGAGAATAAAGTTGCGATTTATCGTATATTTGGCCCTTATTTTATATATGTTGTTTATTTTGTAATATTTTTAAATCATTTTTGCAAGCCCAAGTATCATATTATATTTAATTGTTAGTAATTTTGACAAAAATGAAGTGATAAACTTAAAAATTTGTGTCATTGATATTGAAAATATAATAAACGTTGACGTAGAGTTTAATGTAAAGTTTCCGATACTATCTACCCTTATATAAAACAAAGGGATAATTAACCCCGTATTGTGGGTTGCCCTATTTCAAACGAATTTGAAAGGGGTCGAGTTTAGTTCACAACTCAATAATACTATATAGTTTACGACAAACCTACAAAATGTCTTCCGTTTTACCCTCGTCCGCACCCGATAATGCATAGGGCACTTAACCAAATTGATGCAATGCAAATTAAGTTGATCGTTAATTATAAAAAGACAAGGTGATTAGTATTACGCTTCAGTTACCTGTCATACAGTCCAGGGTAACATAAAATAAATATAAGAGTGAAAAAACACCTCTTTTCATTTTGTTCACCTAGGAATCGAACCCGGGACATCAGGCATGGAAGCCAAGCGTGGTAACCACTACACTATGGAGGTGGCTATATTTATATCATTTTTTGACATCTCATCAAAGATGAAGAAGTCTGTGTATTTACAGGGGCTGACGACCGTCATAGGCTGGTTTAAGTGATCACTTTACATACGTGTAACATTCACCAATTCTACCCATTATTGACAACCACACTACTCAAATTCTTGGAATCTCATCTTTGATGAGATGTCAAAAAATAAAATTAAAATAACTCCTGTAGTTGGAGATGATCCAGATTTTGTGAACAAGTATTTGGACACACTCAAAATGTTGTGAACCCGGGTCCTCCAGAACGGCAGCTAAACACACTTACCATTACACCACGGAGGTATACACAGATCTCAAATCACATGCCAAAAACATGACAAAAACCCGATAAAAATGAAGACAGCGAAATTATTTCATGGCTGCAAATTACTCATAAATGCTTGCGATATGAGCTCACTACACAAGGAAAAAATATGTATTAGCATTCGTATAACGAAGATTTTAAAATCCTGTCAGTATTTGGGCGAGGATTTCCAGTAATTTCTCTAACATTAAATTATTTTTACAAAGAAGTACTAATAAAAAGAAGAAAGATTTGCTGAAACTGTGTGATACTGGTGCAATTCCACGGGAATACATGTAGTATGGGTGGTGCAGATCACTTTCTGTCAGCAATAAAGAAGACAGAGCACCAGAACCAAACTTAGATTCTGAATCTGAGCCAGAATAATACTTCTTTACTTTTTGTTTATTTAATAAAAAAAAATGTTATGTTATGGAAAAAAATATGTTTGGTTACCAGCTAGTTTATTTTCCAAAAAAAAGTTCCTTTCCTATTTTAAATTAATAAAATAAAATGCTTTGAATTAAAATTTTGTATCTGTCACTAACGTTTCCAATCTTATTCTACGAATCAAAAGTGACTATCTGCATTTTTCCCAGATTAATGCCTGGAAAAAGTGATTAACTGCTTTAAGTTATTTAAAAAACTTTAGGATAAAAAAATTCTAAAATAATATTTCCTTATTTCAATATTGATAAACATCTCTTTTCACACAAAAATAATCACAATCGCGAATCATTATTTCCTTGTTTTTAATACGGTTAAATGGCATTCCTGAACATTTTACATTTTGTCAGTTGGTCACTTTCTCCTGTACGACTACAATATATTGTATACAATACAAGGAAATAAGGAAATAATGCAAGGCTAAGATAAATATTATTGACAAAATTAAGATAGGTGTGTTGAGGTGGTTTGAACGTGTGGAACGTATGAGTGAGGAATGAACGGTTTAATAAAAACAGATGGAAAAAGAAGCAGAGGAAGACCGAGAAAACCTTGTCACCATCCAGAATTTCAAATGCTTGAAAGTGGTTAGGTCAGGAGTCGGATTAATCAGAGGATATGTATGAACGTGGAAGAGGTATAGAATTTTTGCAAAGATAGGGTGGTATAGCGCTTTATTCTCTCTGCCTACCCTTGCGGGGAAGCGGCGTGATCGTAAGTTAGTTAGTTAGTTTAATTGTTGGGCAATATATCCAAAATTAAACAAGGTTTATTGGATTGAATTCTACTTTTATTTATGTATATGTTAATACGTGACGCGTTTCGTCTTATTTAGACATTATCAAACACATGTATTATGATATATTATTAGATTAAAAACCAATATTTTTAGCTTTTCCACTTTATTTTTATTTGACCAGAGACCGGGTTTCGTCGTTACCGACATTATCAGACTGGATGTCTGGATGGACCAGTCTGATGATGTCGGTAACAACGAAACCCGGTCGCTGGTCAAATAAAAATAAAGTGTTATTAGATTAAAACCAATATTTTTAGCTTTTCCACTTTTTTATTTGACCAGCGACCGGGTTTCGTCGTTACCGACATCATCAGACTGGTCCAGTCTGATGATGTCGGTAACGACGAAACCCGGTCGCTGGTCAAATAAAAAAGTGGAAAAGCTAAAAATATTGGTTTTAATCTAATAATAAATTAAAAATGCAATTCCATCACGAAGTGTCAGTGGATAATATAAATCTATTAAAAATAAAGTGGAAAAGCTAAAAATATTGGTTTTTAATCTAATAATATATTAAAATGCAATTCCATCACGAAGTGTCAGTGGATAATATAAAACATGTATTATGTATGTATTTGAGTGTTTGATAATGTCTTTATAAGACGAAACGCGTCAAGTATTAACATATACATAAATAAATGTGGAATTCAATCCAATAAACCTTGTTTAATTTTGGATATATTACCCAACAATTCAATATGGAATTTTACCAACTATCTGCAGTTACATTAAAAAAGTTAGTTGAACAAAATGAGTTAATTGAAATTGAGATTTGGTTGGAAAAGTCACCTGAGGGCAATCAGTAGCCAGGATACAACCATCGGCAGTGCTAAGCTCAGCAACGTTTTCTTTCTTCCGAACCTTTCTGCTATGAGCCCAGTTGGAATCGCTCCGAAGAACGCTCCAAGGTTCAAAAGGGAAGCGATCCATGAACTCTCGTATGACGATATCTAAAAAGTAAGAAAAAAATAAAGCTAAACTGGCAGTACACAATGGAAATCTGGTTCCAACCCCAATGTGTGGATGTAATTTAACCAGCTGCGTGACAAATATTAAATAAAACCCATTCGGGGATCCAAAATTAATGATCTGAGAAGGTACTTTATGGAAAGATATATCGCTCACTCCTTTTAAGAACGTCATAAATCAAAAAACTTGATTTTTCAGGAGAACGTTTTTAAAGTTTAAAAATATAACACAATGTATTCAAAATAAATATCAAGGCACTTATTGAATATTTTACTGTGTAACAGATTTTTTTAAGGTAAAACCTGAAAGTTTTTTCTCCATTTGAAAAATATTCAGTTTATTAAAAAAAATAATTAAACAATACATTTTTTTCAAAATGCAAAAACAACATTTTTTGCCCTGTAAATATTAAGTTAAAAATATATCTCTTTTGCTGGCATTCCGAAAACATGCACAACTGAAAATTGACGATTTTTGATTTGTGACGTTCTTGAAAGGAGTGAGCGATATATCTAGTGATAAGTCATACTTTCTTATTTTGATTTTACCTTATGTTTTTTAAATTTTCTCATTTGTTATATTTTCTCATTTGTTTATTTAAAATATGCTTCTTACCTTCTGTTATTCTCATTTATTTCTTTTAAATATGCTTCGCGTGCCTATTTATTATACCTGTTTATCGTTTTTATATTTTGCCATGTATTAGTATTTGTTTTGGTAATTTAAAAAAAAACTTTTTTTGTTACTTTATTATTTGTGTTCCAGTCTTGTTAACCTTAATCCCATGTCCCAAAATGATAAATAGAAATTACTCATCGGGAATATTAGATGTATATATGACTTATGTTTGTAATATGTTTTGAAATTAATAAATAAATAAATAAAACATGACGCTGAAAAGAAGGATGAAAGAAAATTAAATGCAGTCGGAATGTGATTCTTCAGTGCGGTAAAAACATATATGATAGGTGTTCAAATGGTGATAAAAGGAAAAATGCAACACTGAGATAAGCAATTTCGATTAAACGTCATGCATTTATCTCTTCCGTAAACTGAAACCTTAGATATGTCAGAATTCATATGTTAGTCACTTTACTTCCACAAATTGAACACTTATGTCACTAGGCGCCTGCAGGTCTTTTCTACTATAGACACAGCATTGTCAACATACCATTAACATAATATTATATTAAAATAATATTTTTATTCTCAGACGAATGTGCAACAAAACAATGTGTGATAGATGTTCGAATGGTGATATAAGGAAAGAATGCAAGGCTGTGATAAATATTATCGATGAAATTAGAATTAAACACTTGAATAAACCACTTTAATGAGTTTTATTTATATATACGACTAGTTTCAAAAACGACAGATGTTTTCATCTTCTGGTGCAAATTAAAACACACAATATATGTACCAGAAGATGAAAACGTCTGTCGTTTTCGAAACTAGTCGTATATATAAATAAAAATCATAAACGTGGTTTATTCAAATGTTTAATTTAAAAAAAAATTATCTTGTCATAATACCACAAAGTTAATGCCGAATCAATAATAATGAAATTAAGAAATGTGTGTAAAGATAGTTAGGACATGTGATTCGAATGAGTGAAGTAAGAAAAGTAAAACAAATTTATGCGGCAAATATGGTGGTAATATAGGCAAAGAAATACCAAGCAACATCATAATAAAAGCTCACCCTTAGACCAGACTGCAATAGCGGTAAGGCTGTAGACGTCCATGATAGAAAGGTTCCAGCCGAAAAAGCTCCAATAGTCACTGAAAGTGGTCATTAAACTATTGTTAATGTTCGATACAATTCGTTTCAGTGCCAAAATTATCGATTATTATTATAATTTATACATCGCTCACTCTTTTCAACAACGCCATATATCAAAAACCGTACATTTTTAGTTGCACATGTTTTTAGAATGCCCAGAAAATGAACTTTATCCCAGCAAAAGCGGCATATTTTAAACATATTTACCCGCTACAGGGCAGAAAATGTCGTTTTTTGCATTTTGAAGAAAAGGTTTTGTTTAATTATTTTGTTAAATATACCAAATATTTTTCAAATGGAGAAAAAACCTGTTGGAGAAAGATCTGTTGCATAGTAAAAAGTTCAATAAATGGCGTGATATTTAGTTTTAATACATTTAATCATATTTTTATTTATATATATAAATATATATATATATATATATATATATATATATATATATATATATATATATATATATATATATATATATATATATATATATATATATATATATATATATATATATATATATATATATATATATATATATATATATATATATATATATATATATATATATATATATATATATAAATCACAATGGGAATATTTTTGTGGACTCAAAGTAAAATTTTGTTGGTTATTTACTATGCGTGAGTCTTTATTAATCGCTTTACTTACCGTAGAACGGGGCTACTTGAACTTTGATGTGTTACTTGAGCCCAGTACAAAAAAAATCGATCGAAGTATCGTGACAATGAATCATGTCGATACGTTCATTATTGTAGACCAAATGCAGATTTAAATCTTTTTTTGTACTGGGCTCAAGTAACAAATCAAAGTTCAAGTAGCCCCGTTCTACGGTTTGTATTCTTAGACCAGTTTTATTTACATGAAAATTTTTGAATTATTTTTTCCACAATATAACTGCCGGATCAATATTAATATGTTTCGACATCTTACCTATGCCTGCTGCCAGGTATTGCGTTGTCTTATCTGAATGGTCATCATCTGTCTGCTCCATCACTTCCGGATCGTCTACGTCATCATCAGGATCTCCGACAGCCACCCCATTAGCTTCTTCTTCTTTTTGTTTCACTCCCTCTTTTTGTTCTAAGAAGGGGGTCATTTTCAGTCCCAATTTCACTCACTTTTAATAAACTTCAAAATCACCTAAATGTCACTTTGGTTTGCTTCGGGAAATCGGGTTTCGTTAACATCGGTAATATATTTTCCGTTTTTTTAGATCTTTGATACATAAATTTAATTTTGTGATTTTATTCCAAGCTATGATTCTGAAACAAGCGAAAGACATGATTAAATGATGTAAGATAAATGTTTTAATGGTGGTATAAGGAAGGAATGCAAGGCTGAGATAAGCATTATCGATAAAATTAAGAAAGATTTGGTAATACAGTTTAGACATGTGAATCGAATGAGTGAAGAAAGAATAGTAAATAAATTTATGAGGTGAATTAGTTGGAAATAAAAAAACAGACTGAGGGGGCTTGTGCACTACCCGGAATTTTAATAAAAGCGACTACGACACAGTGTATTCACCCACCGATCAAGAGCACCGATCCGAAGAAAGATGGACAAAAGCACAAGTCAATCCACGCCAATCTTCGTTTTAAAACGCTAACTCAAGTACCGGAAAGGTAAAATCCCGTGTAGTGCACAAACGCCCTAAGACCGAGGAAAACTTTGCAAGATGTGATTAGGTCAGGAGTTGGAATAATCGGAGGTATGTATAAGGAGATGCATGTGGCGAATATTGTTTGCAAGGATAGATAAGTGTGGCGTTTCATTCTCTCTACCTACCCCTGTGGAGAAGCGGCGTGATAATTAGGTACTCTGTTAATTAGTTAGCAAAAGACATATTTACAAAAATTTAAAAGGCAAAATAAAATGGCCTTTTTTGTAACATTATTCAAACCGATTTCGACAAACTCCATGTCTTTTTTCGGGGATGGATACGTACTAGACTTAAAACGGATTAATATCTTGAATTTTATATATAAAATATAATTTTATAATTACTTAATACACCATAAAATTTTATTTTAAATCTACTAATCACTCTATCTATTTGATTTTTAATTTTTTGTCAATTAACTTTGTAAAATGAACTCCTCCCTAAACACTGGATTCTCTATGAGAGAGGTAACTCATTATTTAAATATATGTACCGTAAAATACTTACAAATGCATGTTTCATTGAATATGTAAGTAAACATTTTTTTAAAATAAGTGAATAAAAATATTGTAGAACCAATGGTATTTTAGGTACCTACACAGAAAAAAGTAAATCACAAAAAAATATGTTGCATAAAAAGATAATAAATAATATCATAAAATAAAAATACTTTTTTAAATAATAAAATAAAATAAAAACATACTGATATGGTTTGATAAATAATAACGACAGATATTTTTAATCTGTCAAATTTAAAATAATTTCATAAATGTACTTGCAATTATCCTACCATAAAATTCATAAAATTCAAATCAAACCACCAGATATATGTATGAGCATATAATGTCGTTTTATATTATATTTTTATAAACCAATAAAAATGTGTCTTGTGTCTTCTAATATATTAAAATACAGAATATTATATACACTAAAAAAGACTAACTATTTTTTTGACATCTCATCAAAGATGAAGAAGAATATGGAAGTCTTAGGCTGTGAACAACCGTCTTAGGCTGATTAAAGTGATCACTTTGCACACGTGTAACATTCACCAATTGTACCCATTATTGACAACTACACTAGTCATATTCTTGGAAGTTCTATATATATGAACTAATTTAGAAACGTTGTTCTTGAATCACAAGAACTTCAATAGAAACATCTATTGGTGAGATGAAAAGAAGCCTTTTATTAAGCAGAAACTTTTATATTAGTATGAGATTCCTGGATTATAATCACATACTTGAGAAACGCCAGAAAATATCATTTAATTTTTTATTATTTTAGCTTGTAATTCGACCAGTTAATTTATTTAGTCTAACTAAAAGAAACCAAATATCACGCAGCTGGGAAGCAGAAGTAGGTAGAGAGGCTAGAAAGCCATACCGATCTGTCTTTGCTAACAATCTTTGTCTCCTCCACATTAAATGCATATCCTCATACATACCCGCCGATTATTCCACATGACTCCTGACCAGAAAACTAGTAAAAATATTTGACATATTTGATAATACCAAGTTTACTTCGATTTTGCTCTGCTTCTAACACCAACCACGTTCGCCTCAATTTGTTTAACTGTTATTTCTTCACTTATTCGATTCACATGCCCAAACCATCTCAACACACCTATCTTTATTTTATCAATAACGCTTATCTAAGCCTTGCATTTTTCATGCGTAAGTAATTGAAACACTCGATCGTGCCAAGTTTTTTTCGATCCTGTTCTGTTTCTATTACCAATTATGTACATTCGCCTGATAAATTTGTTTTACTTTTCTTTCATCAATCATTCGATTCACATACCCAAACCATATCAACACACCTTTCTTAATTTTATCGATAATGCTCATCTCAGCCTTTTATTTTTACCTTATATCACCATTCAAACATCTGTTATACATCGTTTCATCCAAGCATTGCACGCTTCGCTCACTCCTTTTATCAACGACATATATCAAAAATCGACAATTTTCGGTTGTGCATGTTTTCGGAATGCCCAGAAAATTAACTATATCCTAGCAAAAGAGGCATATTTTTAACTTAATATTTATCCGCTACAGGGCAGAAAGTGATGTTTTTGCATTTTGAAGAAAGGGTATTGTTTTATATTTTTTTTTAATATACTTAATATTTTTCAAATGGAGTAAAAACATTCAGGTTCTACCTAAAAAGATCTGGTGCATAGTAATAAGTTCAATATGTGCCTTGATATTTATTTTTAATACATTCTTTTATATTTTTAAACTTTAAAAACGATCTCCTAAAAAATCAAGTTTTTTTTAAATTTATGACGCGTTGAAAGGAGTGAGCGACTTACGGACTGATAAGCTTAAAATAATCTAAATAAAAAACAGAATAACAAAATGACTTCTTTCAAAGAAGTCGTTGTATTATATAATTCGGTTTTTTTAATTCAATATCCCGTGTCGAGTGATATAATATATGTATATTGAAGAACCAGTGTTATCTTAGTTAAAAGTAACATGAAATCATATAATAAAAGAGCGGTAAGATTCACAGAGAAAAGTTGCATAATGATGTTATTAATATTTTATAATTGCAAATTGCATTTTCAAGGCAAAATTATGCAGATAACGCATAACGCAGACGTTGCATTTTATCGTGTTATTCATCAATATACGAGTATACAGCTTCCGATTATTATTGTTGCGTTTTGTAAACACCGCTGTTGTTTTGACTAGACGGATAGGATTTTTTCTCGTTGTTTTGTTTAAAATTCCAATACAGGAAGGAATGTTTAATATCAATACGAAACGATCATTACAGGCACACTTCAAACAAACAAATCGATGTCTGGGTTCAGTCCACCCAACAATATAATACATATATATATATATATATATATATATATATATATATATATATATATATATATATATATATATATAATATATATATATATATATATATATATATATATATATATATATATATATATATATATATATATATATATATATATATATATATATATATATATATATATATATATATATATATATATATATATATATATATATATATATATATATATATATATATATATATATATATATTTATGTATATATATATATGTACATTTATATAGGAATAACCCGCAAAGCCTCTATTAGAGTCTTGTCTGCAGGTAGTAAGGATAGGGAAGGTAAATCTGAAAAATACATCACAAACACCCAGGCCAATTGAAAATAAATCTTTCTTGAATTTATTTTGCGCTTGATGGGAGTCGAACCTCCGACGCCAGTTTCGCGTTTGTCAAACATGTTTTTAAATATTCCCCGGTCTTCCTCTGCTCTTATTTCCGGCTACATATGCCCCATTAATTTGTTTTAAAGCTTTTTATCACTTATTCGATTCACGTGTCCAAACCTTTACAACCATATTTTCATAATAGTATCGATATTGCCTTTCTTGCCTTGCAGTCTTTCCTTATTTCACTACCGATAATCTATAATATATTCATCGTTCAGCCACAGATTCATCTTAGAGATCGCATTTCAGCTGAAATTATTTCAATTTATTTTTTCAAATATTAACAGAATTCATGAATACGGGTGTATTTCTTTTTATTTTTATGCTAACTGTTACATGACATATTTATTTTTTTCACAATTTAAAAATAATATAATTGATATCTTCCTGAAGATTTCCATGTAAGATATTTACATTTCCATTTTAATTATGAGTCTAAGCTTAGTTATTGTAATTAATTGGTGTTTTAAATGAGCACCGTGGTTTTGATTAATTATTTTTACAATAGCTAGCGAACATCTCTGGATTTCCCTCAATTATTTTGATTTGAATATAGAGTGAGGTTTATTTCAATAATTAATTGTTGTTTCGTTGGAAACCTACTTTGTCTTTACTTTTGCTAAGAGGGTAGTTCTCCATCTCTCTTCTTTTTCCAACCCCTATATTCGTCGAAAACTGTACTAAGCATTAATACAAACAGTAAAACAACACACCACAACACGCCACATAAGGCAAACACATTCAATTTTGAGCTTAATAGTATTTTCACTCTTTCTTGTTGTTATATGTTTTATAAATTGTTGTTCATAAATGTGAAATCAGTAAGTGGCCTCATTATCGGCATATTTTTATTATTTTTTGTTAATGGCTGTTGATTTCCAATAAATAAATTAATATATAAAATAAATTGAAGTGATTGATAAAACGTCTTATTGAACATTCTTAAAAAAATCATGGAAAAAAAATTCTGATTCAAAAAACGTCACGTATATATATATATATATATATATATAAATATATATATATATATATATATATATATATATATATATATATATATATATATATATATATATATATATATATATATATATATATATATATATATATATATATATATATATATATATATATATATATTTAAATAAATAAAATAATAATAATATAAAACCCTTATACGCACCCCAATGGTACATAGGTCACTGCGTCATAAACGCAGTGTTATCTTGATCGTTTACACATGAAGGAAAGGTGATCAGCCCTGCGCTTCAGGTACCAGTCCAGGGTAATATTGAATAAATATGACAGTGAAAAAATCACTTATATTTATTTTACCCCCCTTGGGAATCGAACCTGGGACCTCCAGAACGGTAGCCGAGCGTGCTGACCATTACACTACGGAGGCGGACAAACCTCGTTTTATTTCATTACACACGACTAGTTTCGAAAACTAACAGACGTTTTCATCTACAGGTAAAAAGTAACACTAACGAGCGATAAACCATTTACGTTTATATATATATATATATATATATATATATATATAAACGTAAATGGTTTATCGCTCGTTAGTGTTACTTTTTACCTGTAGATGAAAACGTCTGTTAGTTTTGCGAAACTAGTCGTGTGTAATGAAATAAAACGCATCAAATGGTTATTTTAAATCTGGGTTTTATCACATAGGAATAATTTTACCTGTAAGTGATAGACTTATGAACAAGGATTTAGTCAAACTCAAATATTGTATTTTAATATAAGAAATTTATTTTGACCCACCCCCCCTTGGAATCGAACCTGAGACCTCTAACACGGCAACTAAATGCGCTTACCACTTCACTACGTAAGTGGATTATTATATAATCATTCTTTAATCAAATCTTTACTTCTA